>NW_026042839.1:0-88887 GCF_023856365.1 Brienomyrus brachyistius
TGTTGTAATATCGCGAGATCTCGTGACACGCGTTTCACTCCCACTTCTTAGTAACAGTCATGATTTGATAAAGTGACAACCTGCGTAATAATTGGTAATACATAGAGTTTGCTATTGTTCAGGCTAGCAGACTGTTATGGCTTGAGGTTAATGGTGCCTGTTACTTGTGAATTTTCACATTTGCAGGGATCTTCTGCCTCGTGAACGTGAAACGGGTAATTATGCTAAAAGAAGAAAAAAGCAGAACTGCAATGTGTGTAAGGCTGGTGCTGATTTTTCAGTCTGAACACAGTAAAATTTATACAAATTACCTGTATTCAAACTTGTATTCTTTATATAGTTTGGTTAATTACTATTTAAAAGTTTTATCTGCGCTCCATTGTATAACTTATATTGGAGACTTGTATGTACTTTTCGATTGGAAATGGTTAGCTGTATACAGGGGCGCCGCTAAGGGGGGGAAAGTTGGGACAATTCTAAGGGCCCACGCCCTTTAGGGGCCCCCAGAGATCTGAATGGGTGTGATAGGGGGGCCCAACCTCATATTTTGTCATAGGGCCCAAAATTGCTAGCGGCGCCCCTGGCTGTATATACTTTGAATATTTTTATGATTAATTTCTTTGTTTATTTAATTTGGCAACAGATCTGCACTTTTAGCAGTATTGCTGTCAATTTTTGTGAAAGTTGTTACTAAATAAAACAAAAGAAGCAGACTTGTGTAAATCCTATATTGGTCGTGTATTCTTCCTGTAGCGTAGTGACAGCTTTTTGTACGGAAGCCGTGAACGGCTGTGCTTGCAAATATATTTTCTTCTGAATAATTAGAAGGATAAGCATATTTTGTCGCCGCCGCGAGATAGTCATGCCATACACAGCTCTGCTCGTTTTTGTACTGTAACCGTGTTACTTAATTTGCGAATCCATGAATTTAACGTTGACATTAAGTCAACATTGACATTGACAACGTTGACATTAAGTGTTGCACCTATCTAGTGTTTTACCGTGAAGGGCATGTTATATCTTGTCTCTAAGTCGCACTATGGTCCAGGGGAATGCTATGTCATATTAGAACATGTGTCGATGATGTGGCAATATAAATATTTTAGAATACTGTCAGTTTTAGTTTCAGAAATCCATCATTTGAGAAAAAAGGCCAGTCACGACAAATATATATGGAATATAACAACAGAGGTTAGCTGTATTTGTTTAAGTGTAAAGATGCACATAGAAACATGCATGAGCTCATCTGAGAATAAACTGAATGCAATGAAGATTTGTGACTCCTGCTGGAAAATGCGAATAGTGGCAGGGTCTTCAAGCAGTACATTTGTCTGAGAGTCAGTTAATATTAGGAAAGGCACCGATTTTTTTTCAATGGCGCTAATTATCAAGAAGGAAATGGAGTACCCCAGTACCTGGTTTACGGGCACTGGAAGCTCCAGTATCAGTCAGACTTTCATGTAAGTATATGTGTGTTTAATGACTTGTGCATGTTTCATCTTTACCAGGGGCAGAGGGGAAACTCAATAAATAGCCTTCTCTCACACTTCCAGGCCTGCAGAACTGAGCATGTCCCCTGGTTTTGTGCATATGTCTGTAGGCTTTGAGTTTTTCCTATGGGGGCTTCAATTTCCTCCCAGAGTACAAATACGTGCAGATCAGTTGCATTGGGGAGTCCATACTGTGATGCTGAGTGGGTGTAGGAGGAGATTGAGAGATGAAACTCCGGATGATTTACTCCCTCGGCTAACTAACCAGAACAGGATCGTACCAATACCAAAATGATAAGTTTATAAATGTTTTTCACTACCCTGATTCATTCAGTTATTTCTGTTTGTTAATTCCATCCCCCAAGCAAATACATAAATAAACAAACAAATATTCAGGGGGAATGTGTCATAGGTGATAGAATCAGTGGATGAATCTAAAGAAAAAAAGTAATGATTTCTTTCTCTCCAAAACACAATGCACAAAACTCTTAAGTTAGGTAAGACATTGAAATTTTATGACAGTAGCATGATGCAGAGGAACAACAGAAGGAAAAATCTAACTAAACCTGAGTCAACTAGGACTAATTACACTAAATTAAGTGGAACACACAAAATACCTAAAACAACTTAATAAACAAGCAAGAAATATTACATTTGATTAACTATACTGATGCCTGAGGGAAGTTCTTGTGCATAATGCAGCAAGTATATACAGCTGCAGAGACACTACACATAGTGCAAATAAATTAAAAAGTATACAGTACACACACTGATTCCTGAAAAATCTAAATACCATGGAATACTAATGAAATACTGATGATGATGATAATAATAGAAATAATAATGAATTAGTTTAGGGTATTATGCAATTGACATGTACAATTAAAAAAGAAATTGCACCAGACATTTCCTGTGGCAAAGAAGGGTTGCTTTGTGCCACATTACTCAAGTCAATTCACTTTATTTTGTATAGTACATTTTCATAGCCTTACATTGTCTCAAAGCACTTTACTTTGTCCCTGCCCAATTGTCCCAGTGAGCAAGATCTAGCCTGAAAAATTAGAAAGCGACATTGGCAAGGATAAACTCAGTCATAGTAAGAAACCTTTGGAGGAACCAGAGTGAAAGGGGGAGCCCATCCTCCACAGGTCAGAAGTCACGTTAACAAAGTCCTGATTTATATGGTTTATATGGTTCAATTAGTTAAGTCCGGATGTAAATACAGAATAACTGGCAGCAGGGCACACAGGAAAGACGTAAACAGGCAGGAGGGCAGGCAGGAGGGTGGCACAGGCAGGACGTAATGGGCAGGAGGGCGGGCAGGCAGGGCAGCACAGGCAGCCAGAACTGTTTTGCCACTGCAGTTTGTTTTACAATTTCATCTGCATTTGTTCCCCCAAGGTATAACAGCAGCTAATTTATGAACATGCTGCTTTTCAGAAAAGAAGTTTAATTTCCAGGAGCATGACCAGTGCATACATTTAGTGTTGATGGTTCTTTGTAAAATGGATGTTCTGTACTTTTATTGATCTGTCCATCCATCCATCCATCCATCCATCCATCCATCCATCCATCCATTCATCCATTTTCTAACTACTTCTGATGAAGTTCCGGGTTATGAGGTATCCTGAAGCCCAGGCAATATGGGACAAACACACACATGCACACACATAGGGTATACCTATCCTTATGGGGCCCGCTCATTGACTTCTATTGGATAAATGCTAACGCTAACTATGACAATCTTAACCCCCACCCTGCCCTAACCATAACCATAAGTAACCAAGCAAAATAAAAGAGGTTTTGCATTTTTAGTTTTTCCACAGCAGTCACATATTTTTATAAAATAGAGTTTTCCTGGTTTTCAGTTTCGTGGTCCCCATAAGGGAAAAAAAAAACAGGTATTTATCACGCTATGGGGTAGGATAGGTATACCCGCTCGCACACACACACACAGACATGCACACAAATGGATAGATCACCACAGTTACTATGGATGTCGATCCTGCAATAATGAGACAGAACTATCATACTTAACAGGATCATATCCCTAGTTCTACATATGCATAATTATATTTAAAAAAGATCCCACGCACCTAGCACATGAGATGTTTGAACTTCTGCCCTCTGGTAAACGTTACCGCAGTATGCATTGCAGAACAACCAGATTTAATAAGAGCTTCTAACCCCAAAGCCATCAGAATACTAAATGCTAATGAACATACGTTTATGTGAAACCCTACTCTCTCTTACTCTCTGTGCACTTTATTACCACAACTGGTATTAAGTTTACTTTTTATTTATACAGTATAGTGCAATAATATAATCACGATTTGTGTGTGAGTGTGCCCTGTGATGGGCTGCCCCCCATCCTGGATTGTTCCCTGCCTCGTGCCCATTCCACATTCCGGGATAGGTTCCGGACCACCCGCGACCCAGTAGGATAAGCAGTTTGGAAAATGGATGGATGGATATAACTAACATAAGACAGACATTACACCTAACAAACAATAAACACGAAATAAAGGAGTGGATACAAAAAAAATGTAATGCAATGACCAGATTTAACACCTGGATTATGTCCCCCCTTAGTCTCCTTTGCTCGAGGCTAAACAGATTCAGCTCAGCTAACCTCTCCTCATTAAACATTCCTCTAAGACCAGGAATCATTCTCCCAGCCAAGCAAGCCTGAGTCCGGCTTCCACTCCCCCGATCCCCAGCAATGTTAACTTGGAAGGGCGTATTCTGTATGCACAACTGAGACAACCCAGGTGGAGCTTATCGGCTGGCAAAATTGCCTTCAGGTATCACCCACCCTAGTGAGAGTCCAAGCTAGGGCCGTTCTCAGAACTCACCCTAAACGAAGTCCTGCTCAAAAGTTGTAATGACCGCCTGAGGTACCTGTCAGCCTTGCCCGTAATGAGTCAGTGGGTGTAGCCGGGCTGACACGCTTTTGGGCATCCAATTGCTGAGAACTCCCCTTCGGTTCTGACAAACTGTACGATCACAAGCAGTGACAGCAGAGCCACAGACAAGCTCAACCAACAGAGAGCGAATGGTAAGCACCCAGCACCCGAAGGGCTCAACTGATCACATCCAAACGACTTCCTGATGGGATTGTGTACGTAACTGGTTTACTGTTGTTAATAGTGGTTGAACTTCTATGCAAGTCCCCTTGTTGGGGGAGATGGAATGAATGAAAGCATAAGGTGAAATAAAACCTAAAATAAATCAAAAAGGTTAAACGGGAATCAAACCAAATGAATTGTGTTTCTTATTCAATTGTAAACATCAATTAGTTATGCAACAATAACCTAATTGGATGTTAATGTATTGTGATCAAACTGATTTAGTCTGTGAAGTTGATTCCTGCTTTCAGGCAAGAACCTGTGTGTCCAATTATGCGTGTTGTATCACCGCAGTTGACCACCAGAGACCCAACTCAGATGTTGTTAACCTACTATGGCGGACCACTAGAGGTGCAATTTCAATGGAGTGGCACTGCTATGGCTTGCCACTAGAAGCGCAATTTCGAAATGGAGTGGTAGTTCTATGCCTGACCACCGGGGGCGCAATATCGAAATGGAGTTGTAGTTCTATGCCTGACCACTGGAGGCGCGATTTTGAAATGGAGTGGTAGTTCTATGCCTGACCACTGGAGGCGCAATTTCGAACTGGAGTGGTAGTTCTATGCCTGACCACCGGGGGCGCAATATCGAAATGGAGTGGTACTTCTATGCCTGACCACCGGGGGCGCAATATCGAAATGGAGTGGTAGTTCTATGCCTGACCACCGGGGGCGCAATTTCGAAATGGAGTGGTAGTTCTATGCCTGACCACTAGAGGCACGATTTCGAAATGGAATAGTAGTTCTATGCCTGACCACTAGAGGCGCGATTTCGAAATGGAGTAGTAGTTCTATGGCTTGTCACTAGAAGCGCAATTTCAAAATTGAGTGGTAGTTCTATGCCTGACCACTAGAAGCGCAATTTCGAAATGAAGTGGTAGTTCTATGCCTGACCACCGGGGGCGCAATATCGAAATGGAGTGGTAGTTCTATGCCTGACCACTAGAGGCGCGATTTCGAAATGGAGTAGTACTTCTATGGCTTGCCACTAGAAGCGCAATTTCAAAATTGAGTGGTAGTTCTATGCCTGACCACTAGAAGCCCAATTTCGAAATGGAGTGGTAGTTCTATGCCTGACCACCGGGGGCGCAATATCGAAATGGAGTGGTAGTTCTATGCCTGACCACTAGAAGCGCGATTTCGAAATGGAGTGGTAGTTCTATGCCTGACCACTAGAGGCGCAATTTCGAACTGGAGTGGTAGTTCTATGCCTGACCACCGGGGGCGCAATATCGAAATGGAGTGGTAGTTCTATGCCTGACCACCGGGGGCGCAATATCAAAATGGAGTGGTAGTTCTATGCCTGGCCACTAGAGGCGCAATATCGAAATTGAGTGGTAGTTCTATGCCTGGCCACTAGAGGCGCAATTTCGAAATGGAGTGGTAGTTCTATGCCTGACCACTAGAGGTAACCAAAGATATAGCTAGGCGGTTGCCGACGCTAGATGAGTGA
The DNA here is from genome assembly GCF_023856365.1 of Brienomyrus brachyistius. Classification (NCBI taxonomy): domain Eukaryota; kingdom Metazoa; phylum Chordata; class Actinopteri; order Osteoglossiformes; family Mormyridae; genus Brienomyrus; species Brienomyrus brachyistius. The sequence continues at coordinate 6,071 of NW_026042839.1, forward strand.
CACACACATTTAATGCATGCGCATGCTGCTTGTGGCCTTCTTCTGTGCCTTGCACAGTATAAAACCCCTTAAAACAATTACTGAAGCGAGACGGCGCACGCGTTACGGCGACAGATTTAAATTGTGAGTGCACTATATCTCGTCGCAAATGGTGCTTAACCACGGCGGGTCTCAAGCACAGGAGACTCCCAATTTCTAAATGACACACACTTGGCTCACAGCGCAAAGTTGTGTTAAACTTGCTTTGTCTAAAGCAGGCACACACATACGAGTATGATCCTGATAGGTAACTAAGCTATCGGTCTTATGTCCAAGCGCAACATAATTTAGGTTAGAACCTCATAACAAGTATTCCCGTTCGCTAATAGAGAGATCTCTCCCAGGATATATAGAAACGGAGACACTCGTCCGAATTGAACCTGGAAACAAAGCGCTACATCTGAGAATCTCGTCAGACATAGGGTTAAAGTTTACTGCAGTTTAATACGAAAGAACTACAATGAAATCACCGAAAATAAAACAAAATAATATAACTACTAATAATAGAAATAAAAATAACTATAATAAGCCCATATGATCCCGCTTAAATGCCTTCAGATTGCCATGAGTGCGACTTTTGCAACCAGTTGACAGTAGCGCTTCTTCACTGCACGTTCGGTCATAAAAAGTTTAAATTGTGTGCTCAGAATAAGTTTAAACCTTGTGCCTTGTGATTATTAACCAATTTTTATGCTGAATGGTCGGCTCAAACTCAATTGCGAAACACCGTGAGTCTGTTAATGTGTGACTTAAATGGAACTCATTAATAACCAGTATCACGTAATAACCTGGGTTAGAATAGAAGGCTTGTCCAACGAGCTGCGTCACCAGGTAATGTAAACGATCGGTAGCGAAGCTCCCCTCACGGCCAATGAGAGAGAGTCTCGCGATATTTCAGGCGAATTTGAGGTTTCAGAGCGTAGATCGCACAGGCAGGGATTCTTGTGAGCACTCAATGAACGGAGGCTGAAGTTGTGTAAAAGACATGCATTTATTCCTATAACTAACATAAGACAGACATTACACCTAACAAACAATAAACACGAAATAACGGAGTGGACACAAACAATGTAATCATGAAAATGCAATGACCAGATTTAAAATGAGTAACCTTAAAAGGGAAAATACTGTTCTGCAAAGCAAGCAATTTGTGGAAATACTGTCCTAAAGTAATATAGCAGGTGAATAGGAGTTTAGGTTGTTATAAATGAAAGGAAGTTTGTTTACTTGGTTGCAGAGTGGGGGGGGGGGGGGTCTTGGCAGTTGGTTGCGGAGGCTGATGAGCTGATGGGTGATGGCACTCAGGGAGGCGCGGTGTTTGCAGCGGTTGTTGGAGTGGAGCCCCTCTGATTCCCTCTCCTGGTGAAGCTTGGGCTTGGTTGCAGTTCTCTGTCCAGCTGGGTCTTCACTGATAGGCTTCAGGAGGGCTTCTTGTGGGCTTCTCTTCTCTTGGGCTGATGTTCTCTGCCTCTCTTCGTGCTGATGGTCTTTTGTTTTCTCCTCCCTTCTGTTTCTCCTCTCCTGGCTTTGTTCTGAGGTGCCAGGTTTTATAGTGTAAAGTTCGTGAATAGGAGTGACCAGGAATTCGACTCCTGGACCAATGGCTGACCATCCATTTGGCGGGCTTTCGGAAGGGGGTCTGTATCAGTCCTTTTGAGATTTATGACCAGAGTGATTTCCCTTGTATTGATGATTTTCGTTAGGCTGGTGTAACTTTTGATATATTCACTTTCGTGGTAACCACTGACCAGATTTGGAAACTGGAGTGATTTTCCATCGGTTTGATACCAAACATGCCATAGCAGCCTAGCGGTTCACACCTCATACCATCTGTAATGATTAATTAATGATTACTTATATTATGTCGTTATGTTATATTACTCACACCTTATTTTATGCCTCACAATCTATATAATTGTAAATATACTGTGTAGCTGCTGGCGCGTTCCAAACTAAATCTCATTGTACTTACAATGTCAATAAAAACATCCATCCATCCATCTAGGCAGGCCAGTGTCGCCTCCATCCTTCCTGAAGTCAGTGATTCCTTTGTCTTTGTGCTGTTTAGTGCCAAATTGTTTGCTGAACTCCAACCTATCAGTTTCTGGACCTCATCTCTGTAAGCTGACTCATAAGAACCAAAGAGATTTACAAATGAGAGGAGGCCATTCGGCCCATCAAGCTCCTTTGAGGAGAACTTAGCTAATAGCTCAAAAATCTTATCTAGCTCTGATTTAAAAGAACCCAGGGTTTTAGCTTGTGTTACAATAACAGGAAGACTATTCCATACTCTAACTACACGCTGTGTACAGAAATGCTTCATCAAATTCGTTTTAAAATGTTCTCCAGCTAATTTCCACTTATGGCCACGAGTTCTGGTATTTAAACTAACATTGAAATAGCCATTTGGCTGAACAGCATCCAGACCTGTTAGAATCTTAAACACCTGGATTATGTCCCCCCTTAGTCTCCTTTGCTCGAGGCTAAACAGATTCAGCTCAGCTAACCTCTCCTCATTAGACATTCCTCTAAGACCAGGAATCATTCTCGTTGCCCTACGTTGCACCTTTTCCAAGGCAGCAATGTCCTTCTTAAGGTATGGTAACCAAACCCGCACACAATATTCTAGGTGGGGTCTTACCAAGGAATTATATTATCGTAGCATCACTTGCCTTGTCTTAAACTCCACACACCTAGAGATGCAATGTGCCTTCTCGCGTGGTGTTCCTGCAGAGGGAGTCTGTGAGTGCTGGAGATTGGGGGAGGGGGCAGTGTGGCTATGTCTGCTCTGTGTTCCTCCAGACGAGCAAAGAAGCTGTTTAGCTCCTTTGCTAAAAGGGCGTTGCTGTTAACAGTGACGGTGTTGTTGCCTTTGAAGTTTGTAATGTGTTGTATTCCCTGCCACACCCACTGTGGGTTGTTGTATGTGAAGTAGACCTCTATTTTCTGTTTCTCTGCCTGCCTGGCAACCTTGATGCCCCTATTCAGGTTAGCTCTGGCTGCACTCTGTGTTCTTGACTGCGCTGTCTTGTCCTGTAGTATTGTATTGTTGCTCTTGTGTTTATCTTGCACTTTCTCCCTCTGTTTGTGCTCCTTTCACTCTGTATAGTTCTATCTTGCCCGCACTTGTGTCATCTTGTGTTGTTTCTGTTTTTCTTCTTTGTGTTGCACCGTGGTCCAGGAGGAACAATGTTTCCTTTCACTGTGTACTGTGTATATTGCTGAAATAACAATAAACCCACTTGACCACCTGCCTCAATTCATCCTGAAGAGTTTTCCAATGTTGTTCAAAGGTCTGTTTGTTTCGAGTGAAGGACACGCCCCTGGACGTGCTGGATAAGGGGACCACAGATCAGTGTCCTCAGTCCTGCTTCTCCCTTCAAAGCTGAGAGGAAGATGACCCGCCTGCTGCTTCTGGTTTTGGCTTATGGAGCTCTGCTTATCTCCACAGAGGCCCAGCAAGATTACCACAGTCTCCCTGCACTCACAAGACGGCCATTAAACTCGCAGTCGAAAATGCTCATCAAGGAACCCGTCAGCACATGAATTTCTATAACATCCAGGGCCGTCCGAAGGTAACTGCTGAGAAAGTGTTTACAAAAGTGTGAAACTTTCATCATCTGCAAGCTGAACTAATGAGTATCACATTGATTTTGATGTTTTAATTTCAATGCATATGATGCTTAATGTCTCTTCACAATGAAAGTGATGGTTGTATATCTCAGCCCTGGTCAATTTTACCTTCTCACAGTTTCTCTCTGAATCTGCTGCAGTCAAGTCTGTGACAGTTTGCCATTTTTTGGGTGATTATTGTTTGTTATATTGCCTTTAAAACAGTTGTAGGCAATTTTGTATATAACGTGTTTATGTGATTTAGATCAGCAGTGAATACATTGACATTGAGATTCTCTTGAGAGCAACAAAATGTCCAAAGTCAACTGCAACAGACCATCGGGCTGACTGTATTTTCATGGACAAGAGGGTAAGTAAAGAGTCACTGTGACTGTGAGCATTGGACATATCAGTTAGCAAATTAATTTAGGTTCATGTTAACTTTTTTGATGCCCTGCGGGGGAAAGTTAGCCAACAATAAAGTAACAAATACATAGGTGGCCTCAAAGAGCCAGTTCCTTCACCTTATTCTCAAATTTTAGTAGGTTTACAGGCTTAAAGGCTGGATTACCAGGCAGAAGCAAATGCTAATCATCTGAGGGGTGACCTGTAGATTATGCTTCGAGCTATGAACCCTAGCTGGCCTTATTTAAAGACCTGTGGGCTGTACTACAAAGCGGGTTTTACATACCCAGAGTTAACTCAATCGAGCCAGGTTAACTAAAACTCATTGTTGAAATCAGCCTTAAATGGCAGTGTGGTGTTTTGTGGTGAAAGGGCAGGACTTAACTCTTGTTTTAATTAGAAAGCCAGTAATTAAACCTGGTCAGAGCAGGGTAGATGTGCAGTGTGAATTACCCTTTAAATTTACCTCTTTAAATAGTGAACTACAGGACCACTTAGCTTGATCGGAGGACAGTATTTTAATACAGAGCAGTGTTCAGTTAAACGGGATTTGTTGTTCATACTTTTAGATGAACTTGCTTTGTATAATATAGCCTTATGGTGACCCTGCTTTGGAAGCTCTTTCCTCTAAAATTGTTCTGTGTCATTAAACCCTGCACTCCAGCAGCTCTGCCTTAAATCATTAGATATATCTTTACTACACCTTCTCTCACTGTATTTATTGCCCACCACTCTTTAAATACTGTTTTTGTGTGTCTGTGTGTTTTTGCAGCCATTCATTAACTGTAGAGTTTGCAGCAGACGGTCTGGTAATGATCTTACACATCCATCAAATGACTGTGTACCAAACAAGAAAGTGGATGAAGTAAGTGTAGAGAGTCTTAGCATTATGGAAATGTAACAGGTGTGTGAATTGTGTCTAAACATGTGGTTAAACTTTGATTGTGTTTGTACATGCAAAAATTTGATCAGAGTACTGTTTATTAATGACAATGTTACTTTTAATCTGAACAACAGTGGCAGCACCAAGGAAAAGCTTGGGGGGGGGGGCTCTAGCTCCTCCTCCAATGACCATAGTACCCCCACAGCACCCCCAAAATATTGGTTTAATTTTTTCTTTAACTATCTGTAAAATCTGTATATTGTGTAAGACATTTTTGCGGTTTTTACAGCATACTTGTAGTGTATTTTTTCTTCAAAGTACACATAGAGGCTCTGTGAGCTAGACGTTAGAATTTCATATTTTATCCTATTTTATCCATGCTGTAGCTTATCGTGCTGTGTGCTTCTATACACCATCTACATAAGCTGAAAAGCTAAAGCACCCGGTCTAAATAATCTCACTCCCCTATAGCACCTGTAGCATTAAGTCACTGGCGCTGCCACTGCTGAATAAACGACTCCAATCTGACTAAACCGCTTAACTTTTCCTCCCCATGTTACATTTCAGGACAAACGACGTAATATGTGTCCTTCTGATAAACCTCTTCTCAGACCTAAAACTGCCTTGGCTTCCAAGGACACTAAAGAAGCTGAAGGAGACCGTCTGACTGTTTCTGATGGCTGATGGTCCTGCAATGTGGACCAGAGGAGGAAACTGGGAGGGAAAATGCTTTGCTTTATATCATGCCCACCCAAAGCCCCCAGTGAGTAAGCCATAGGCGCCGATAGGATGGAAAAACTCCCAAGAAGGAAGAAACCTTGGGAGGGACCAAACTCAAAGGGGGAGCCCATCCTCCTGGGGCCGGCAAAGTGTAGGTGCAGGATCACAAAAAAACTTGACGAGAGAAACGAGAGAATTCGACTGTCCCTCACAAAAACTGTAAAGTTTTAGTGGCTAAATTGCTTTTTCTATGCCTTTTCAAACAGGAGGAGATTTGTTTGGCTATACGTAGAAATTTTCTATACAATTTAGACAGCACAGAATCATTAACCTACTTTAATGCATTTATTAATACAACCACATATTTCACACATTTTGACATCAGTCATGCAGTGAAGATACAGTCTCTTTATTTCTTGACGCCAACCCTCCCCATTAATCCGGGCTTGGGACCGACACCTAGTTGAGCTGGCTTTCTCCCTTAAGTGGCTGGGTTAGGCTAAACTATGCACATATTTATGAAGACTACTATAAATTTATAAAGACCTCCCTAAATATGTAGTCTAACAAAACGCAGTTTAAAGAAGGTAGCCTACCTGGTAAACAAAGAAATTAAAAGGCCCACAGCATATAATCGGGCTATATCCAAGCAGTTTTTAAGAACGTAACCTACATGGCGAAATTGAATTACTTTCTGGACCAACAAACGCAACCAGACATGAACATTATGCACCTTCCTAGTCTTGATGTATGTCGTCATACAGATGAGGACGTTAAGGCAGCCTTTAGGTCCGACCCATCATGCACTGCAGTTTTTTGCAAATTCCTCAGATGGAAAACCATTAAATACCTCTTCTATTACCTTATATTACCTTATATTCATGTAATAAATATACAAATATCAATTAGTTGGAAATCAGCCAGACAGACGTAATTACTACAAATGGTTTCCACTGTATTTGTGACTCTGAGTGCCGCAGGCTTGGATGCAGTGCCGCACCATTTTGGGCATGCACTGGCATGCACTGGCCAATCATGTAGCACTTCTCTCATAAATATTAATGAGACATCACCTACCACCCTGCAAAAAAGAAATTTGCCGCTCGTCCCCCTGCACATGAACCAACATGGCTGTCTCAACCAGCGGAGCTCCGGAGCCTCTGGAGAAACACGCGGCAAAAAAGGCTCGCATACGGTCTTCCAGAGTTTGGGAATACTTCAGTCATGACACCTTTTCTGCGCCTCTACTGTAGCTGGCGTTAATGACGCTGTTTCAGCCATTTTATATTTTCTGTTTACTTATTCTGTCATGTAAGACTGAGACAAATTATCGTTTACGACTATTCTTACACACTGTAGCCTGACTTGCTGACTTAAGTAAGCTTAACTATAAGCTACCTTTGCTAGTGTTTGTGAATAACATGTTTCTCTAGTTATGAAATTATTCCATGTTTTAGCATCTGTTTCAACATTAAAGTCAAATTGGTATATTGAAATATGTAAAAACTATTGAACTATTAGCTTAAGTCTAACATAGAAAATCCTACTGAATCTCTTAAGATTTTCCTTTTTTGTTAATGCACTAATGTTTAAGAAGTGTCTTAAATTGAATTTCAGATTTGTGTGTGGGTGGGAGTGGGTGAATTGTATTAAATTCATACATTCATTCTTTTGGCTCAGACATTACTGACCTAAAACAAATTGAGGCATTGGGTAAGTGCTTAAATTAGCTACTAAATGGCAAAAAATATTCTAAATATCACATTTTCCATTCTTCGGTATAATTTTAATGAATCACCTATGCTGCCAAACATTAACGCATAGATTGTCACAACACTCTATGTTTTAGTTCTTCTTTATGTGTATAGGACGGTGTGATGGTTCTGGTGGTGGGTGTGGCCGACGCTGCTCGCGATGTTTGGCTATGCTGCAGTCCCAGGGACCAAGTTGGAACACATTTCCACCTTCAAGCTTAGGTGGAAAAACGGCACCGAGACCCAGCAGCAGGACAACTTCTTGTCCAGACAACCAGCCCTGCTTCATCATTGAAGTAAGCCCTGTGAACAGGAGCGAGATGTACTTCTGCAGTGGATGTTATAGCGGAAAGAACATCCCCATCCTCACGTCTGCCGGAGTGCCCCCTCAAGTGGGTGTGTGACTTAACTCGATGGATGAATTGGACAGAATGTACTGTTACTAGAGGTCGACCGATATGGGTTTTTCAAGTCAAGGGTCAGGCGATGGCCGATATATGCTGCTGATTTTTTTTGGCCGATAATTGGACGTTTTCCCCTCTATTTGCATGGTAAAATATCACACTAATAATAACAAACGATACACAAAATTTCTCAATTTAGCATTTATTGAATACTCAACTTGGAAACAATAACACATTTATAAACAATAAAAATAGCAGCATCAGAATCTCTGTTAGTGCACAATATAGCAGCAAACTCCTCATGTTTGACGGAAGGAAATTTGTAAACAATACAAAAAGGAATAAGCATGTTATCTTTAGTTGTAATCCCACTTCCAGTCCCTGAGTCTTACTCACCACACTCATACTTCACAGCAAACAGACAGCAGTTAATTAACCAGAAGAGAAAAATGCAAAAACACAACAGAACTTGTAAATAATAACAAACTAATAGACAATAAAAATAGCAGCATCAGAATCTCTATTAGTGCCAAATATAGCAGCAAACTCCTCATGTCTGACGGAAGGAAAATTTGTAAATACACAAAGGAATGAGCACATCTTCAGTTTTAATCCCATTTCCAGTCCCTGAGTCTTCCTCATCCCACAAGCAGGCAAGGCATGTCACCCCGGTTGTGTGACACTTATTTTATATAATAAAATAAGTGCCCCCTGCGGCCCCAGAGCCCGAGCAGCCGTCTCCGCTGCCTGCAGCTACCGCGCCCACGTCCGAGGCGCTTTCCCTGCCTGCAGCTCCCGGGCAGGCGCCCCCTCTGCAGCCTGCAGCTCCAGTCCCTGGCCCCACTCCAGTCCCTTCTCCCCCTGTGACTCTGGTACCCTCACCCCGACGAGCCCGACCCCGGCCGCAGGTCCTTATGTCTGTGTCCCATAAGGGGAGAGGACACAGACGCACGGCTGGGGTCCCACCCGCCCAGCCCCCTGGCTCGCCCTCCCTCGCCGGCGCTAGGGCTTGGTCGGCACCTGCGGGTCCTGGCCCTCCGGGTCGGCTGTCGTCTGCGGGTCCCCCTCCGCGGCCTCGTCGCCCTGCCTCGGTCCCTCCTCCGGCGTCTTATCGGTTGCCTGCGGGCCCCCCGACGGCGGCTCCTCATTCGCCTGCTGGTCCTCCCGCTCTGGCGTGTCGGAGGACGTCGCCGTCTGCTGCGGCTCCCCCTCTCTCCTTGCCCTCGCCAGGGTCCCTTCCAGCTCCTTCGTCCCCTTCCCTGGTCTCCCCTCCGACTCCCTCCTTCGTCCCTGCGTCTGTCCCTCACCCCGTCTCCTCGGCCCCTCCGGCTCCGGCCTCCCGGCCGCCTGCAGCCCTTCCGGCTGCCTCCCGTCGCCCGCTGGGTCTCCCTCGGGCTCCTCTTGGTTCCCCCTCCTTCTCTCCCTGGCCTCCCGTCTTTGTCCCTCCTGCCTCTGCTCCCCCTCGCTTTGTTCCTCCTGTCTCTGTCCCTCCTCTCTTTGTCCCTCGTCCCTCTGGCTTCTGCTCCTCTTTCCCCGATGTTCCCTTCGTTCACTCCCGGTCCTTTTGTCCTGCCTGTTCCCTCCGTGTCCCCCTTTCTGATCTGTTTCTCTGCCTTTCCTGTCTTATGTCAAGTCTTGTCCTGGCTCCTTCCCCTGTGCCAGTTCTGTCTGTCCGTTCTGTTCCCTGTCCCTCATTAATGAGGTTTTATATAGATATACATATATGCCCGGCTTGTCCGCTCCTCGTGTGTGCCACGCCCCCTGATTACCCACGTGTGCTTCCCTGATCGTCTCCTGCTTTGCCCGATTACTTTGATTAGTCATGACCTATTTTAAGTCCTGGTCTTACCTGTTTGCCCTGTCCGTCATTGTAGTTTGTCAATGCCTGCGTTCCGTCCTGCTCTACCCGCTCCGTTTCCCCGATTAAAGACCCGTTTTCACAAACACAAAAAAAACTATATGTATACATATACATACACTGAACAAAAATATAAACGCAACACTTTTGTTTTTGCTCCCATTTTTCATGAGATGGACTTAAAGATCTACAATTCATTCCAGATACACAATATTACCATTTCTCTCAAACATTTCTCACAAATCAGTCTAAATGTGTGATAGTGAGCACTTCTGCTTTGCTGAGATAATCCATCCCACCTCACAGGTGTGCCACATCAAGATGCTGATCTGACATCATGGGTAGTGCACAGGTGTACCTTATACTGCCCACAATAAAAGGCCACCCTGGAATGTGCAGTTTTGTCTCACAGCAAAATGCCACAGATGCCACAAGCATTGAGGGAGCGTGCAATTGGCATGCTGACAGCAGGAATGTCAACCAGATCTGTTGCTCGTGCATTGAATGTTCATTTCTCAACCATAAGCCGTCTCCAAAGGCGTTTCAGAGAATATGGCAGTACATCCAACCGGCCTCACAACCGCAGACCACGTGTAACCACACCAGCCCAGGACCTCCACATCCAGCAGGTTCACCTCCAAGATCGTCTGAGACCAGCCACTCAGACAGATGATGCACGGCCCCATGTTGCAAGGATCTGTACACAGTTCTTGGAAGCTGAAAATGTCCCAGTTCTTGCATGGCCAGCATACTCACCGGACATGTCACCCGTTGAGCATGTTTGGGATGTGCTTGACCGGCGTATACGACAGCGTGTACCAGTTCCCACTAATATCCAACAACTTCGCACAGCCATTGAAGAGGAGTGGACCAACATTCCACAGGCCACAATTGACAATCTGATAAACTCTATGCGAAGAAGATGTGTTGCATTGTATGAGGCAAATGGTGGTCACACCAGATACTGACCGGTTCTGAGTCCCCAGACCCCCAATAAAGCAAAAAACTGCACATTCCAGGGTGGCCTTTTATTGTGGGCAGTATAAGGTACACCTGTGCACTACCCATGATGTCAGATCAGCATCTTGATGTGGCACACCTGTGAGGTGGGATGGATTATCTCAGCAAAGCAGAAGTGCTCACTATCACACATTTAGACTGATTTGTGAGAAATGTTTGAGAGAAATGGTAATATTGTGTATCTGGAATGAATTGTAGGTCTTTAAGTCCATCTCATGAAAAATGGGAGCAGAAACAAGAGTGTTGCGTTTATATTTTTGTTCAGTATATATATTTATGGGTGTATCGAGACTAGATGGTCAGTATGGATAACTAAGGTGCACTAAAACTGGGTGAGCAGGCAAGGCATGTCACCCAGGTTGTGTGACAATTATTTTATATAAATGTATATATGTATATATATATTCCATCCACCATCCCTCCTTTACGGAGAACTGCGTTATTTTTATTGTCCATTACGAAAAAAATAAAAAAACTATATATATATATATATATATACATATATATTTATGGGTGTATCGAGACTAGTTGGTCATTATGGATAACTAAGTTGCACTAAAATTGGGTGAGCAGGCAAGGCATGTCACCCAGGTTGTGTGACAATTATTTTATATATATGTATGTATATATTCCATCCACCATCCCTCCTTTACGGAGAACTGCGTTATTTTTCTTTTCTATTGCTAATAAAAAAACTATATATATGTACATATATATATATATATATATATATATGGGTGTATCGAGACTAGATGGTCAGTATGGATAACTAAGGTGCACTAAAATTGGGTGAGCAGGCAAGGCATGTCACCCAGGTTGTGTGACAATTATTTTATATATATGTATATATATATTCCATCCACTATCCCTCCTTTATGGAGAACTGCGTTATTTTTATTGTCTATTGCAAAAAAAAACACAAAAAAACTATATATATATATATATATACACATATATATTTATGGGTGTATCGAGACTAGTTGGTCATTATGGATAACTAAGGTGCACTAAAATTGGGTGAGCAGGCAAGGCATGTCACCCCAGTTGTGTGACAATTATTTTATATAAATGTATATATATATTCCCTCCACCACCCCTCCTTTACGGAGGACTGCTTTATTTTTAATATCCATTGCGAAAAAAAAACACAAGAAAAAGAAAAAATATCTATATATATATACATATATATATATATATATATATATATATATATATATATATATATATATATATATATATATGGGTGTGTCGAGACTAGATGGTCAGTATGGATAACTGAGGTGCACTAAAATTGGGTGAGCAGGCAAGGCATGTCACCCAGGTTGTGTGACAATTATTTTATATATATGCATATACATATTCCATCCACCATCCCTCCTTTATGGAGAACTGCGTTATTTTTATTGTCTATTGCAAAAAAAAAACAGAAAAACTATATATATATATATATATATATATATATATATATATATATATATATATATACATATATATTCATGGGTGTATCGAGACTAGATGGTCATTATGGATAACTAAAGTGCACTAAAATTGGGTGAGCAGGCAAGGCATGTCACCCAGGTTGTGTGACAATTATTTTATATAAATGTATATATATATATATATATTCCATCCACCATCCCTCCTTTACGGAGAACTGCGTTATTTTTCTTTTCTATTGCTAATAAAAAAACTATATATATATACATATATATTTATGGGTGTATCGAGACTAGATGGTCATTATGAATAACTAAGGTGCACTAAAATTGGGTGAGCAGGCAAGGCATGTCACCCCGGTTGTGTGACAATTATTTTATATATATATTCCATCCACCATCCCTCCTTTACGGAGGACTGCTTTATTTTTAATATCCATTGCGAAAAAAAAACACAAGAAAAAGAAAAAATATCTATATATATATACATATATATATATATATATATATATATATATATATATATATGGGTGTGTCGAGACTAGATGGTCAGTATGGATAACTAAAGTGCACTAAAATTGGGTGAGCAGGCAAGGCATGTCACCCAGGTTGTGTGACAATTATTTTATATAAATGTATATATATATATATATATATATATATATATATATATATATATATATATATTCCATCCACCATCCCTCCTTTACGGAGAACTGCGTTATTTTTCTTTTCTATTGCTAATAAAAAAACTATATATATGTACATATATATATATATATATGGGTGTATCGAGACTAGTTGGTCATTATGGATAACTAAGTTGCACTAAAATTGGGTGAGCAGGCAAGGCATGTCACCCAGGTTGTGTGACAATTATTTTATATATATATGTATATATATATTCCCTCCACCACCCCTCCTTTACGGAGGACTGCTTTATTTTTAATATCCATTGCGAAAAAAAAACACAAGAAAAAGAAAAAATATCTATATATATACATATATATATATATATATATATATATATATATATATATATATATATATATATATATATGGGTGTGTCGAGACTAGATGGTCAGTATGGATAACTAAGGTGCACTAAAATTGGGTGAGCAGGCAAGGCATGTCACCCAGGTTGTGTGACAATTATTTTATATATATGCATATACATATTCCATCCACCATCCCTCCTTTACGGAGAACTGCGTTATTTTTATTGTCTATTGCAAAAAAAAAACAGAAAAACTATATATATATATATACATATATATTCATGGGTGTATCGAGACTAGATGGTCATTATGGATAACTAAAGTGCACTAAAATTGGGTGAGCAGGCAAGGCATGTCACCCAGGTTGTGTGACAATTATTTTATATAAATGTATATATATATATATATATATTCCATCCACCATCCCTCCTTTACAGAGAACTGCGTTATTTTTCTTTTCTATTGCTAATAAAAAAACTATATATATATGTACATATATATATATATATATATGGGTGTATCGAGACTAGTTGGTCATTATGGATAACTAAGTTGCACTAAAATTGGGTGAGCAGGCAAGGCATGTCACCCAAGTTGTGTGACAATTATTTTATATATATGTATATATATATTCCATCCACCATCCCTCCTTTATGGAGAACTGCGTTATTTTTATTGTCTATTGCAAAAAAAAAACAAAAAAAACTATATATATATACATATATATTTATGGGTGTATCGAGACTAGTTGGTCATTATGGATAACTAAGTTGCACTAAAATTGGGTGAGCAGGCAAGGCATGTCACCCAAGTTGTGTGACAATTATTTTATATATATGTATATATATATTCCATCCACCATCCCTCCTTTATGGAGAACTGCGTTATTTTTATTGTCTATTGCAAAAAAAAAAACAAAAAAAACTATATATATATATACATATATATATATGGGTGTATCGAGACTAGAAGGTCATTATGCATAACTAAAGTGCACTAAAATTGGGTGAGCAGGATAGGCATGTCACCCCAGTTGTGTGACAATTATTTTATATATATGTATATATATATATATATTCCCTCCACCACCCCTCCTCTACGGAGGACTGCTTTATTTTTATTTCCATTGCAAAAATAAAAAATTTTAAAACACAAAAAAAAAAAAAAACGAAAATAATAATAATAAAAATAATTTTGAATGTGTATTCAAATAAGTTTGAATGTGTGTGAACTATATATAAATATATATATACACATGCATATACAGAAATATATACACACACACACATATATATATATACACACACACACACAGACACACACTCACATAAACACATACACACACTGTGTACAGTCTTATGCAAAGGTTTGGCACCCCTTGACAAATAACATCTTTTCAATTACAAAAGCAACAATATCAGTTAATACAGTCTCTTTAGGAACTGGGGGAAAAATACACAATATTTTCAGCAAACATTGATGAATAGTTACTTTTTATGCCATAAATTGAACAAAATTACAAAATAAAAACATTATTATGGCACTCTGCAAAAGTTTGGGCACCCTACGTAATCAGTACTTAGTAACACCTCCTCTGCCAGATATCACAGCTTACAAGCGCTTCTTATAGCCAGCTGAAAGGCTTTCAGTTCTTGTACTTGGGATTTTCTCACATTCTTCCTTGCAAAAGGCTTCTAGTTCTGTAATATTCTAATATATCAAGGGCTGTATTGTCAAATAGGAGATCGGCAGCATTCTCCCACCTGAGAAAACTGTACTACAATGCCCTTGATAGTGTGTAGAAACACACTCGTCAGCTCTAGTCCTCCTGTAACAACGCAAAAGGACTGGCAACCCTCAGGTATTTATGCGTGCGATTGTATGATAAATTCACCCTGACAGTCTCACACTTCTCTTGGTACCAACAGGTCTCATGGAATATATAAAAGGCAACTGCAACAATTATACTCGGCACTAAACATCGAGGCACGGAAATGCAGCAGAGCTTGTGTATTTCTCAGGATGCATTCTAGTAAAATGCCCGGAAAATGAGCTAAAGACATATTTCAAGGGGCACTATATAAAACCGATGGAAATTTTACTGATTAAATAAAAGGAAAAGCATCGTTTGAAAAA
Organism: Brienomyrus brachyistius; assembly: GCF_023856365.1. Classification (NCBI taxonomy): domain Eukaryota; kingdom Metazoa; phylum Chordata; class Actinopteri; order Osteoglossiformes; family Mormyridae; genus Brienomyrus; species Brienomyrus brachyistius. The sequence goes on from NW_026042839.1 coordinate 21,336, forward strand.
TCACAAATGTTTCTAAGATTCAATGCATCGCTTTTTGACCACATCATAGCGATGAACACATCATTGTTCCTGACAATGTCCTAATACAGAAATAAAACTTTATGTTGGTAAACTCAAAAAGCCTTCAGCTGTCACACTGGCTAACGATCTCAAACGATTATAAAGCAGCATTTTGAAAAGCGCTGTTTTAAAATAACAGATACAACACTTACCTTGTCTTCTGGCCAAATGCTTTTCACGGCTTGGCACTCCAACGGTGCTGAAACGAAATTTGTATTTCCTCCTACCTCGTTGGCCCTTCAGTTCTTCTTTTCTCCCTTTGGATGTTTTTTTCCTTCTTCTTTGGATATTGTTTTTTATTTTTGTTTGTTTTTTTTTACTTTGCATGTTTTTCCTTCTTCGGATATTATTTTTTTGGCTTATTTTTTTAGACGATGTTTTTTTCGTCTTCTTTAAAAATTGATTTTTTTCGTCTTCTTTAAATATTGTTTTTTTTTTCATCCTTTTGATGTTGTTTTACGGAACAAGAGCCGTACAGTGCTACTCTATCAGGAGGTAGCGCCAACTGAACGCCTTGAAGCAGTACCCAGCTCTTTTATAGGGAGCGTCAACCCGAAGTCAAGTTCTAGAACGTTGCACTCACTTTTCATTGGTTTCCCAGCTATGCTGTCAGAATAATGTTTGCTGATTGGTCGAAAATTTTAAAACGTACCCGAGTACTGTAAAAAAAACTCAAGATCTTGCTACCCTACGGAGCACCCATAAGGTGATTTTTTTTATACGTTATATGCAGCTATTTGTAGCAGGCCGTAATTAGACTAATCCACCCTTTGTCAATAAAGCCAACAAGAGAACAGGTTGCCCAAAGTTTGCTCAGGTACACGCCACAGCACAACCTTAAAAACACATCCAGCACAAATCACACTAGTGAATGACACAGCAAATCACAGCAATAAAAAAGACCCCTATGGGCAATCCAGCACCCAGACTACAGGTGCCAAAAGGCCCAGCCTGCCTAATAATGAACCCAAAATATACATACAACAAAGAAAAAGACACAAACAAAAAAGAAAATAAAACTAGCCAGCTGCTCCCACTAAACCCCGCTCCCGAGGCCACTAAGCCGGCTGGCTTGATAATACACGATACAACCTCAGATAAAACATATTAAAGCAACACCAGGGAGGTTTACAACCTGATCCTTAAAATTATCGACCCGTAATTCCACCTTGAAAACCCCTAAAGAACAGTAGTTTACCCCATGACTCACTGCCCCATTCAAACAAAAAAAAAACAGGTTTTTGGGGTAACCTTTAGGTCAGCTCTTCAAAACCAGGTATGAGGACTCTTCAGCTAATCAGTCCTCTAATTAGAAATCTAATTAGGGAGTTGCAGCGAAAACCTGCATACACACCGGCCCTTTGCGGATAAGATTGTTCACCCCTGAAACAAGCAAACAGAAAGGCTGCTACACTGCAAATTCAATATGCCCGCCGATGCTCCACCAAATCTATCAGGACCCTGCCTGTCTTTCCCGTGCCTGCTCCTTTGCCAATATGCCCTACCATCGGAACATGCACAGCCATCTCGCCCCGGCTATGCCTCCAGTCCGAACTGCAGTTCCTATACCTGCCTATAATTGCCTGGCTACAATCCATCCCCCAAAATGAAATTGATGACCCAACGATCACAGCTAAGAATTCTATCCCCAAACCACTGGTCTTCCTCCCCAACCGAACGATCATTCACTGACCGTGGTAACTTATAAGGGTTGGTATGATGACCAGTGGTGGACCTCACCGAACGTTTAACTGGTCTCTACACCTCGGGGGGGACATAACCTCCTCCATTATACGAGGCCTACTTGTGGATGCTCTATTGCGACCCCTCCCACCAGCCCTGTCCCCGTAAAACCACAGAGTCCTCATCCGATTCCATTTCTGTTGCCCCTGTGGGCAACCCAGACTCAGGAGACATTACCAGAACATCTTCCCCTGACATAACAACCCCCTGTGGTACTGGACGCAACTCTGTTCGGTGAACTTGACGGACAACCCCGTCCCCCTCCATTGGAGTTGCAGAGTAAACTGCACCCTGATCTTGGGGACACCGAACTACCATATACAAACAGGCATCCCAATGATCCTGTATTTTACCTCGAACATGGTTCCGCAAACACACCAGCTGACCTTCATCAAACCCCTAATCATTAACCAACTCATTGTGTTTCCGATTTCGTGGTGTGGCTTGTTCCTCCAACTAAGCCTTCACATACTCTTGAAGCACCTGCAAACTTTCCTGATGGTTTTGTACCCATTCCTCCAAAGGTCCACCATACTGACTGATCCCGGCAGGAGCCTGAAGATAGTGTATCGGTAATCGAGGCTCACAGCCAGACCTTAAATAAAAAGGCATCATCCAGTCATTTGGTGGGGTGTAGTATTGTAAGCTTCTCTGCTGGAGGAAGTGTGTGAAGCAAATTGTGCAAAAAAAATATTAAAGCAACACCAGGGAGGTTTACATCTAGATCCTTAAAATGATCGACCTGCAATTCCACCTTGAAAATCCAATTACCATATAAAGGATACAAGATGTAAAGATGACAAATGACATGGCACACATTTGTTGTTTAGACTGTTGTGTCAGGTTAATTGAAAGCTGAAGGATCTTAGTGTTTACTAGTCTAAGTAACAGAATGTCTAAACACTGTGCTTGCCTTTATGGGTTTTTAAGCAGAACATATAGGTATAGAAACATATTAACATTACGTTTCACGATTCACTGACTGGAGAATAGGAGAATATACACATCAATATTACTACTTAAGTTAACTAACCCTAATCCCAACCCCTATTGGCACGGAGCCCGCCAGGGTTCAGGTGAGATATAAATCTGTAATCTGTATCAATGGTTTTGCTATCCATACCCACCCTATTAATGTTAGCTTCCCAGGGTTTCTTGTTAGACAAGCTCTGTGTCTCTCTATACCCCCATTTACTGCACGACTGATTGTCCATTTATAAAGAATCAAATAGGGTGAAGATGGTTTTAGTTTACAATTACTCTGGAAGGTGACCAGATTAAAAAAAACTAAATACCATGCCTACGTGTATGTAATCTCCATCACAGTCCCCATTTTCCCCATAATCCTCGTTTTGATAGTGCCAATTTGTGTAATGTGAGTTTTTTTTTTTTTTTAAAAACTGTTATAGAAGAACATACTGGATGCCACATGTGTACAATTACCCCTTTCTAATTAGTGGGGTCCGTTGTGTCAGCTACAGCCTTTACTAACATACACATAAGTATACAGTCTTACAGCACTTTTGTTTTCCTTTTGTATTTAATGGTTTTCCATTTAGGGGGCAGCATGGTGGTGCAGTGGTTAGCACTGTTGCCTCACACCTCTAGGGCCCGGGTTCGAGTCTCCACCTGGGTCACATGTGTGTGGAGTTTGCATGTTCTACCCATGTCATCGTGGGGTTTCCTCCGGGTACTCTGGTTTCCCCCACAGTCCAAAAACATGCTGAGGCTAATTGGAGTTGCTAAATTGCCCATAGGAGTGTATGCGTGAGTGAATAGTGTGTGAGTGTGCCCTGCGATGGGCTGGCCCGCCATCCTGAGTTGTTCCCTGTCTCGTGCCCATTGCTTCCGGGATAGGCTCCAGACCCCCCGCGATCCAGTAGGATAAGCGGTTTGGAAAATGGATGGATGGATGGATGGACAGTTTTCCATTTGAGGAATTAGCAAAAAACTGCAGTGCATGATGGGTAGGATCTAAAGGCTGCCTAACGCCCTTAATTTGTTTGCAATTTCGCCAGGTAGGCTACCTTCTTTAAACTGCGTTTTGCTAGACTACACATTTCGAGATGTTTTATTGTAGTCTTGGTAAATATATATATATAGTTTAGCCTAACCCAGCCACTTAAGGGAGCAAGCCAGCTCAGGTAGGTGCCAGTCCCAAGCCCGGATTAATGGAGAGGGTTGGCGTCAAGAAATAAAGAGAAATAAAGACAACTAATACTCCTAGTTTGCGAGATCTGACTGCAATGGCAGCACTGCTACAAGGGTGTGGATAAATCTATACAAATATCACCTGCATGCACATTACTTCTTTTACAATAACCAACTCCTGATCCATACTGTTAGTCGTGAAAAAAAAAACTATCGTGTACATAGAGGCCCTGTGTAAAAAGATAACTGCCAAGGAAAAGATCAAAAACATTTATTTCAAGGATACAAAGTTTTTATGGTCATGTACAGTGTACAGTGCAATTCTTATTTGATTAACTTGAATGTCTCCACAGACTAGACGATTAAACAAATAAAGCAGCGCAACATTACAATAACTAATAACAAATAAACAAAGCTCACGAGTACTATTACAGTATTTATATCATTTATTTAAACTTAATTTTACCAGGTAAATTAACTACAAAGCAGTTACCACTGCTTTACCTGCTTCTCGGGAGAAATAGCAGATATACGTCATGTATGTGACTAAATTCTTAAGCCAATAAGGGCAAAGTTGTGTCGTAATGGAGGCGGATCCAGTTTGTGCAGCCGGTTAAAGACACTACGGGCATGTAAATGGAGAACGAAATTATAGTTATACCGAATCTCCTACACACAATACCAAGGTTACCAACTTTGGTCAGCTGACCGGAGTGAGACGTTCAATTCCCGTAAGATTTCTTTGCGCCAGCCTGAGAGTCTGAAAACACGTCACACCAGATGCATGAGAGATGGAAACCTGGGATATTCAGTCGAATCAGATCAAATATGATGCTAAGTTAGTACTAAGTTAAAATATGTTCCGGACTTGTAACATGCACCCATGATTTGGAACAGTCAGCAGGCTGTCTCTGGCCACGCCCCCTACACTCGGTCCGGCCCCTGGCTTTTCCTGAATTCTGATTCCTTTAGATAAACATTGACTTCATTGATATTGTTATTGATTTATCGACAGACCATCATACTTTTTAGACGTTATAATAACAACACTCTATTGATCCCCAAAGAGAGAAATTCTCTCCTTGCCTGCCCCCTCTTACTGTCCATGATACACAAGCACATATGTAGAAAAACGTCAGCTTGGAAGCCAAGGCTGGACTTAACCTACTCTATTCTGGTATTCTGTTCTCCCAAGTAAGGCATCCCAAGTTCGAATCCAACTTCCGACAAAAGTTCTTCAATCGCTACAGCACAATTTGAGCCACTGATCGGCTTTAATTGCTTTGTTTTATTTTTGCGTTTCAGGCAAAACTACATAACACTTAAAGACACTACGGGCATGTAAATGGAGAACGAAATTATAGTTATAGCGAATCTCCTACACACAATACCAAGGTTACCGAACTTTGGTCAGCTGGCCGGAGTGAGACGTTCAATTCCCGTAAGATTTCTTTGCGCCAGCCTGAGAGTCTGAAAACACGTCACACCAGATGCATGAGAGATGGAAACCTGGGATATTCAGTCGAATCAGATCAAATATGATGCTAAGTTAGTACTAAGTTAAAATATGTTCCGCACTTGTAACATGCACCCATGATTTGGAACAGCAGCATACCTGTCAAGGTTTGGATTTGAAAATAAAGGAAATTTTCCGGCACCCGCCGTGAGCCATCCGCAACCAGGCTCCAGTATCCCTTACATTTTAAGACAGGAAATATAAAATAATATAAATTATATAAAATATAATATAAATATAAATATAAATATATAAAATATATAAAATATATTTTTGGCCACAACCGGGATTCGAACCCCGGTCTCCCGTGTGAAAGGCGGCGATCTTACCACTACACTATCCAGCAACTATATAATATAAGGGAGATTTACGGGAAAATACTAATACGGGAGGACGGCGGGAAAGAGAAGTAAAATACGGTAGTTTCCCGGCCAAAACGGGAGACTTGACAGCTATGGCTGTCTCTGGCCACGCCCCCTACAGTCGGTCCGGCCCCTGTTCGCGTGTTCGCGAAAACGACTTCATTTATTTTCTTATTGATTTATCGACAGACTTTTTAGACGTTATAATAACAACACTCTATTGATCCCCCTCTTACTGTCCATGATACACAATGACGAGACATGGCCAGAGACAGCCTGCTGACCATCAAAAGAAAACAACTGGATGTGCATGTCAGGTATTGGGTGAATTATGAGAATGGCTCTCGAGTGCAGTCCTGGTTCTGGGATCACAGTACATGAGCCACTCCACCGCTGAAGACTTACTGGAGAAGTTTAAGGTAAGCCATTCAATAACATTTAAACTCATTAACGAACCCATGATTTTTAAATATCCATGGTTTATCTTTACATGTGTTTAAATGGGAGAACCATATTTATTGGTAAGCATATTTTAAAGATTTTATTGCTGCTTCATGGCTTTTGCTGCAAAAAAAATAGTTCATTGAGGAAATAGAATGTTTAAGTGTTGTGTAGCAACATGTACAGCTGTTGTACAGGCAAAAACTCTGGCTCAGTCCAAAGGAGGTGGATATAGGAATGGCTGTCATCAAGGTGGGACTTCTGTGAATTCACTGGTATCTTTACATACAAATGTATCAAACAATTGTGAAGTAAAAAATATGTGAATAACATGGAGTTTGAGCTGGTTTGATATGTACAGCTGAGGTAGTGTTAACCTTGGGCTGAGTGTGCAGAAAGATTCTGGAAATTTGACAAACCATCTTTTTGTCAGAGACAGTCAGGAGCCAAAGGCAGTGGAAGTGACCTTGGTGTCCTTCAGATTAAAAAAAATTGCCAGATTGTGCTCTCAAAAATGTGCAAAAAGGCCTTGGATAAATGCCCTCTGAAGTACTCGATTGTACATGAGATGACGTGCTTGGACCCAAACAAAATGCACACCAGCCAGATAACTGCCAGCAGAAAAGGAGAAATCTCATGCAGAAGTTTGCGCAGGAGAATCGGTTGGCAGGCAGGATATCTGCTGGTAAATCATAGGATAAGAATAGGATAGTTCAGAATATTATTTTTAAATTATGCTTTTCTTTTTTCACATCTAACTGAATCAGGGACGGATTACAAACCGGGTTAGCGGGGCCGCTGCCCAGGGGCCCTTGGGGTGCAGGGGGCCCGTGGGCCCCAAGCCCAAAACAATTTGCAACGCTTATCAGCAATGTATTTTCGTTTGTCTATTTTAGAGGGCCTACATTCTTTGATCCTCTGCCTACAAGGTCCCCTGACCCTATAGGGAGGGTGTTTGGCTGCCAAGGGCCCTTGACTTGTGGTGGTTGTGGTGGTGGTGCAGGTGGTGGTGGTGGGGGGGGGCCTCGCGAACGTTTTACCCAGGGGCCCACACAACCCATAATCCGTCCCTGAACTGAATAGTGTTAACACGTAGATTTTAGCAGTATTTAGAAGACCGACTCTTGGTGTTTGAAAAGAAGCATCAGCCCAGTTATATTTTCTTTGATGAGCCTAGAGATATCTCAAGATTAAATTAAAATGATTGCACATTTATGGTATCATAGGAAAATTGGGTTATAAATCACTTTCCTATTCTACATGTGATTCTGTGTATTGACATTGTTGATCTGCATCTAATCTACTGTAATTAATGTAATTACAGGTGATGCAATATCCCAGCAGTCTGATAATCACCTGCACAATGAGGCAAAAGGCTTGGATTTTATATCCTTCATTCCTTCAGCACCATCCAAAGTTGATGTCTTTTTACATCAAAAAGTTAGTGGGCCTTATCCTGACCTCTGGATGTTCTGCAAGAACTTGCTGCTGCTGTCCTATGGGCAAGCCGAAGTGGAACGAATAGAGGTGGAGACCTGCAACTTATCAGAGGAAACAGTTGTTGCACAGAGGCTTATATGCGACCATGTCAGAGTGTGTGGGGGAGCAACCAAAGCGCCTCTGACCAAAGGTGAAAGATGAGCGAAAAGCAAAAAAGAAAACTTGAGGAACTCAAGAGGAAGAGAGTCTCACTGGAAAGTGTATGTGAGAGTTTACAAAAGGATGCTGAGCACATGGCAGAGGAAGCAGAGAGTGCTGCTGGAACCAAAAGGGCAACATTACTTACCAAGTCCAATACTCTGAGCCGACGAGCGAAGGAGGAGAAAGAGCAGTTGGTGGTCTTAAATGCAGATACTGAAGAATAGGCTACTGAACTGTGACTCCTAACACATCAAGAGTGAATCGGTGGAAACAAAAATATTTAGGTTCTTTGCATTTTTGGAGTATTTTACTTTCTGTGCCTGTTTGTACATTGTTCACAGCCATAATACTTTATAATTACAAGGTAGTTTTATGTTAGAGCTCTTGCTCCAATAAATATGTGCCTTGTAATTAACTAAATTCTAGGCTATTCAGTTTTTTTTGCCCTCGTGATGGTCGTGGGTTGTGAAAAAAGCCTTCTTCTTAGGGGTACCGCTGGGGCCAGCCGGGCGTATGTCGTGGCTTCAGTGAGTACTTATGTTTGTCATGCTGCCTGTGTACTTTATAGCGGCACAACATATTTCTGCAAATTGCATGCGTCAAATTGTCTGTCTCTCTTAAAAAATATGAAGTGTCACCAAAATTTTAAACGGGGAATCAATCTCAATGAAAAATATTCGTCAAGTAACGTTTCTAAAATAATATAGACATACTAATAATTATATATTAATAAATCGGATGAACGATGCATCCCAAATTGTATCCGCTGCGCACTTCTTAATCAGGGCAATCGCATCGTGGAGGTTTCTGCAGACGCCCAAAAAGACTTACTTAAGAAAACTGTTGCATGATAATTTGTACCATTTTCAAGGGTGGGGGGCGTGCAGTAGATGCCCCCTTTATTTTTGTGCTTCTGCCGTTCAAACCGAGCAGCACTGAGTTTGTCATGGCACCTGACGCCAAATCTACTGCTTAGCTGCTACAGACAGAACTATCTTCAAATCACCACTAGGGGGTGTCAATGCTGCAGCTTCGTTCTATGGTTGATCTTTTTCAAAGACAGTTTTTTTTCTCTCTCTCCACATAATCAACTTAACTGATTAGCGTGCTTTCATAGTAATGGTTTTTAATCCGTGTTAATCTTCTGAACAATGACTAGTAAAGGTTCTATGAGGTTGTCCTACTTACTATGGATTTTAAGTTTTTTATCAAGGTGTTAAAACGTACCACAGTTGCCAGTCCTGTGTTTTATGTCTAGCAATTTGTACAGTTTGCGTGTTCGCGAAAACGACTTCATTTATTTTATAATATATATATATATATATATATTATATTATATAGTTGCTGGATAGTGTAGTGGTAAGATCGCCGCCTTTCACACGGGAGACCGGGGTTCGAATCCCGGTTGTGGCCAGAAACAACTGCTATCACAACTAGAGATTGATGAGGTACAACACGATTGCTACGACAAGGGGGAGCCAGGACGACAGGTCAGGGGGGAGATATCATCATCCCCACATTCCGAGATTATATACATACATATATTATATACATACATACATATATACATATACATATATATTAGTAGGCTGAATACAAGAGCAGCTGACCTGAGAAATAAGAAATAAGCTAAGCTGGACCCTCCGAATGCGTGAAGTACCCTCAGAAGGTCTACTAGAAGATGTACGTAGAAGACTACTACAGATCAGCTGATCTACACCACAGCAACAGTGATCCTGGAGCCGGACCGTCTTTGAAGACTCCGTAAATCTCCGTATAATAATATATATCTACGGGAACGAGAAAGGAGAAAGATAAAAATAATTTAATAATTTAATAATAAGAGAAAAATAGAATAGTGAACGTGTGTATCGTGGACAGTAATCAATAGAGTGTTGTTATTATAACGTCTAAAAAGTCTGTCGATAAATCAATAAGAAAATAAATGAAGTCGTTTTCGCGAACAGGGGCCGGACCGACTGTAGGGGGCGTGGCCAGAGACAGCCTGCTGACCATATATTTTATATATTTATATTTATATTATATTTTATATAATTTATATTATTTTATATTTCCTGTCTTAAAATGTAAGGGATACTGGAGCCTGGTTGCGGTGGTGGGATGGCTCACGGCGGGTGCCGGAAAATTTCCTTTATTTTCAAATCCAAACCTTGACAGGTATGCTGCTGTTCCAAATCATGGGTGCATGTGCGGAACATATTTTAACTTAGTACTAACTTAGCATCATATTTGATCTGATTCGACTGAATATCCCAGGTTTCCATCTCTCATGCATCTGGTGTGACGGGAACGAGAAAGGAGAAAGCAGAGAACAAGAACAAGATTTGTAAATGGGACCCCCGGCATGAAAAATAGAATAGTTCTCGTCATTAGTGAACATGTGTCTCGTCATTGTGTATCATGGACAGTAAGAGGGGGTTGTTATTATAACGTCTAAAAAGTCTGTCGATAAATCAATAAGAAAATAAATGTGATTTGAAAATAAAGGAAATTTTCCGGCACCCGCCGTGAGCCATCCCACCACCGCAACCAGGCTCCAGTATCCCTTACATTTTAAGACAGGAAATATAAAATAATATAAATTATATAAAATATAATATAAATATAAATATAAATATATAAAATATATAAAATATATTTTTGGCCACAACCGGGATTCGAACCCCGGTCTCCCGTGTGAAAGGCGGCGATCTTACCACTACACTATCCAGCAACTATATAATATAAGGGAGATTTACGGGAAAATACTAATACGGGAGGACGGCGGGAAAGAGAAGTAAAATACGGTAGTTTCCCGGCCAAAACGGGAGACTTGACAGCTATGGCTGTCTCTGGCCACGCCCCCTACAGTCGGTCCGGCCCCTGTTCGCGTGTTCGCGAAAACGACTTCATTTATTTTCTTATTGATTTATCGACAGACTTTTTAGACGTTATAATAACAACACTCTATTGATCCCCCTCTTACTGTCCATGATACACAATGACGAGACATGGCCAGAGACAGCCTGCTGACCATCAAAAGAAAACAACTGGATGTGCATGTCAGGTATTGGGTGAATTATGAGAATGGCTCTCGAGTGCAGTCCTGGTTCTGGGATCACAGTACATGAGCCACTCCACCGCTGAAGACTTACTGGAGAAGTTTAAGGTAAGCCATTCAATAACATTTAAACTCATTAACGAACCCATGATTTTTAAATATCCATGGTTTATCTTTACATGTGTTTAAATGGGAGAACCATATTTATTGGTAAGCATATTTTAAAGATTTTATTGCTGCTTCATGGCTTTTGCTGCAAAAAAAATAGTTCATTGAGGAAATAGAATGTTTAAGTGTTGTGTAGCAACATGTACAGCTGTTGTACAGGCAAAAACTCTGGCTCAGTCCAAAGGAGGTGGATATAGGAATGGCTGTCATCAAGGTGGGACTTCTGTGAATTCACTGGTATCTTTACATACAAATGTATCAAACAATTGTGAAGTAAAAAATATGTGAATAACATGGAGTTTGAGCTGGTTTGATATGTACAGCTGAGGTAGTGTTAACCTTGGGCTGAGTGTGCAGAAAGATTCTGGAAATTTGACAAACCATCTTTTTGTCAGAGACAGTCAGGAGCCAAAGGCAGTGGAAGTGACCTTGGTGTCCTTCAGATTAAAAAAAATTGCCAGATTGTGCTCTCAAAAATGTGCAAAAAGGCCTTGGATAAATGCCCTCTGAAGTACTCGATTGTACATGAGATGACGTGCTTGGACCCAAACAAAATGCACACCAGCCAGATAACTGCCAGCAGAAAAGGAGAAATCTCATGCAGAAGTTTGCGCAGGAGAATCGGTTGGCAGGCAGGATATCTGCTGGTAAATCATAGGATAAGAATAGGATAGTTCAGAATATTATTTTTAAATTATGCTTTTCTTTTTTCACATCTAACTGAATCAGGGACGGATTACAAACCGGGTTAGCGGGGCCGCTGCCCAGGGGCCCTTGGGGTGCAGGGGGCCCGTGGGCCCCAAGCCCAAAACAATTTGCAACGCTTATCAGCAATGTATTTTCGTTTGTCTATTTTAGAGGGCCTACATTCTTTGATCCTCTGCCTACAAGGTCCCCTGACCCTATAGGGAGGGTGTTTGGCTGCCAAGGGCCCTTGACTTGTGGTGGTTGTGGTGGTGGTGCAGGTGGTGGTGGTGGGGGGGGGCCTCGCGAACGTTTTACCCAGGGGCCCACACAACCCATAATCCGTCCCTGAACTGAATAGTGTTAACACGTAGATTTTAGCAGTATTTAGAAGACCGACTCTTGGTGTTTGAAAAGAAGCATCAGCCCAGTTATATTTTCTTTGATGAGCCTAGAGATATCTCAAGATTAAATTAAAATGATTGCACATTTATGGTATCATAGGAAAATTGGGTTATAAATCACTTTCCTATTCTACATGTGATTCTGTGTATTGACATTGTTGATCTGCATCTAATCTACTGTAATTAATGTAATTACAGGTGATGCAATATCCCAGCAGTCTGATAATCACCTGCACAATGAGGCAAAAGGCTTGGATTTTATATCCTTCATTCCTTCAGCACCATCCAAAGTTGATGTCTTTTTACATCAAAAAGTTAGTGGGCCTTATCCTGACCTCTGGATGTTCTGCAAGAACTTGCTGCTGCTGTCCTATGGGCAAGCCGAAGTGGAACGAATAGAGGTGGAGACCTGCAACTTATCAGAGGAAACAGTTGTTGCACAGAGGCTTATATGCGACCATGTCAGAGTGTGTGGGGGAGCAACCAAAGCGCCTCTGACCAAAGGTGAAAGATGAGCGAAAAGCAAAAAAGAAAACTTGAGGAACTCAAGAGGAAGAGAGTCTCACTGGAAAGTGTATGTGAGAGTTTACAAAAGGATGCTGAGCACATGGCAGAGGAAGCAGAGAGTGCTGCTGGAACCAAAAGGGCAACATTACTTACCAAGTCCAATACTCTGAGCCGACGAGCGAAGGAGGAGAAAGAGCAGTTGGTGGTCTTAAATGCAGATACTGAAGAATAGGCTACTGAACTGTGACTCCTAACACATCAAGAGTGAATCGGTGGAAACAAAAATATTTAGGTTCTTTGCATTTTTGGAGTATTTTACTTTCTGTGCCTGTTTGTACATTGTTCACAGCCATAATACTTTATAATTACAAGGTAGTTTTATGTTAGAGCTCTTGCTCCAATAAATATGTGCCTTGTAATTAACTAAATTCTAGGCTATTCAGTTTTTTTTGCCCTCGTGATGGTCGTGGGTTGTGAAAAAAGCCTTCTTCTTAGGGGTACCGCTGGGGCCAGCCGGGCGTATGTCGTGGCTTCAGTGAGTACTTATGTTTGTCATGCTGCCTGTGTACTTTATAGCGGCACAACATATTTCTGCAAATTGCATGCGTCAAATTGTCTGTCTCTCTTAAAAAATATGAAGTGTCACCAAAATTTTAAACGGGGAATCAATCTCAATGAAAAATATTCGTCAAGTAACGTTTCTAAAATAATATAGACATACTAATAATTATATATTAATAAATCGGATGAACGATGCATCCCAAATTGTATCCGCTGCGCACTTCTTAATCAGGGCAATCGCATCGTGGAGGTTTCTGCAGACGCCCAAAAAGACTTACTTAAGAAAACTGTTGCATGATAATTTGTACCATTTTCAAGGGTGGGGGGCGTGCAGTAGATGCCCCCTTTATTTTTGTGCTTCTGCCGTTCAAACCGAGCAGCACTGAGTTTGTCATGGCACCTGACGCCAAATCTACTGCTTAGCTGCTACAGACAGAACTATCTTCAAATCACCACTAGGGGGTGTCAATGCTGCAGCTTCGTTCTATGGTTGATCTTTTTCAAAGACAGTTTTTTTTCTCTCTCTCCACATAATCAACTTAACTGATTAGCGTGCTTTCATAGTAATGGTTTTTAATCCGTGTTAATCTTCTGAACAATGACTAGTAAAGGTTCTATGAGGTTGTCCTACTTACTATGGATTTTAAGTTTTTTATCAAGGTGTTAAAACGTACCACAGTTGCCAGTCCTGTGTTTTATGTCTAGCAATTTGTACAGTTTGCGTGTTCGCGAAAACGACTTCATTTATTTTATAATATATATATATATATATATTATATTATATAGTTGCTGGATAGTGTAGTGGTAAGATCGCCGCCTTTCACACGGGAGACCGGGGTTCGAATCCCGGTTGTGGCCAGAAACAACTGCTATCACAACTAGAGATTGATGAGGTACAACACGATTGCTACGACAAGGGGGAGCCAGGACGACAGGTCAGGGGGGAGATATCATCATCCCCACATTCCGAGATTATATACATACATATATTATATACATACATACATATATACATATACATATATATTAGTAGGCTGAATACAAGAGCAGCTGACCTGAGAAATAAGAAATAAGCTAAGCTGGACCCTCCGAATGCGTGAAGTACCCTCAGAAGGTCTACTAGAAGATGTACGTAGAAGACTACTACAGATCAGCTGATCTACACCACAGCAACAGTGATCCTGGAGCCGGACCTGGAGCCGTCTTTGAAGACTCCGTAAATCTCCGTATAATAATATATATCTACGGGAACGAGAAAGGAGAAAGATAAAAATAATTTAATAATTTAATAATAAGAGAAAAATAGAATAGTTCTCGTCATTAGTGAACGTGTGTATCGTGGACAGTAATCAATAGAGTGTTGTTATTATAACGTCTAAAAAGTCTGTCGATAAATCAATAAGAAAATAAATGAAGTCGTTTTCGCGAACAGGGGCCGGACCGACTGTAGGGGGCGTGGCCAGAGACAGCCATATATTTTATATATTTATATTTATATTATATTTTATATAATTTATATTATTTTATATTTCCTGTCTTAAAATGTAAGGGATACTGGAGCCTGGTTGCGGTGGTGGGATGGCTCACGGCGGGTGCCGGAAAATTTCCTTTATTTTCAAATCCAAACCTTGACAGGTATGCTGCTGTTCCAAATCATGGGTGCATGTTACAAGTGCGGAACATATTTTAACTTAGTACTAACTTAGCATCATATTTGATCTGATTCGACTGAATATCCCAGGTTTCCATCTCTCATGCATCTGGTGTGACGGGAACGAGAAAGGAGAAAGCAGAGAACAAGAACAAGATTTGTAAATGGGACCCCCGGCATGAAAAATAGAATAGTTCTCGTCATTAGTGAACATGTGTCTCGTCATTGTGTATCATGGACAGTAAGAGGGGGTTGTTATTATAACGTCTAAAAAGTCTGTCGATAAATCAATAAGAAAATAAATGTGATTTGAAAATAAAGGAAATTTTCCGGCACCCGCCGTGAGCCATCCCACCACCGCAACCAGGCTCCAGTATCCCTTACATTTTAAGACAGGAAATATAAAATAATATAAATTATATAAAATATAATATAAATATAAATATAAATATATAAAATATATAAAATATATTTTTGGCCACAACCGGGATTCGAACCCCGGTCTCCCGTGTGAAAGGCGGCGATCTTACCACTACACTATCCAGCAACTATATAATATAAGGGAGATTTACGGGAAAATACTAATACGGGAGGACGGCGGGAAAGAGAAGTAAAATACGGTAGTTTCCCGGCCAAAACGGGAGACTTGACAGCTATGGCTGTCTCTGGCCACGCCCCCTACAGTCGGTCCGGCCCCTGTTCGCGTGTTCGCGAAAACGACTTCATTTATTTTCTTATTGATTTATCGACAGACTTTTTAGACGTTATAATAACAACACTCTATTGATCCCCCTCTTACTGTCCATGATACACAATGACGAGACATGGCCAGAGACAGCCTGCTGACCATCAAAAGAAAACAACTGGATGTGCATGTCAGGTATTGGGTGAATTATGAGAATGGCTCTCGAGTGCAGTCCTGGTTCTGGGATCACAGTACATGAGCCACTCCACCGCTGAAGACTTACTGGAGAAGTTTAAGGTAAGCCATTCAATAACATTTAAACTCATTAACGAACCCATGATTTTTAAATATCCATGGTTTATCTTTACATGTGTTTAAATGGGAGAACCATATTTATTGGTAAGCATATTTTAAAGATTTTATTGCTGCTTCATGGCTTTTGCTGCAAAAAAAATAGTTCATTGAGGAAATAGAATGTTTAAGTGTTGTGTAGCAACATGTACAGCTGTTGTACAGGCAAAAACTCTGGCTCAGTCCAAAGGAGGTGGATATAGGAATGGCTGTCATCAAGGTGGGACTTCTGTGAATTCACTGGTATCTTTACATACAAATGTATCAAACAATTGTGAAGTAAAAAATATGTGAATAACATGGAGTTTGAGCTGGTTTGATATGTACAGCTGAGGTAGTGTTAACCTTGGGCTGAGTGTGCAGAAAGATTCTGGAAATTTGACAAACCATCTTTTTGTCAGAGACAGTCAGGAGCCAAAGGCAGTGGAAGTGACCTTGGTGTCCTTCAGATTAAAAAAAATTGCCAGATTGTGCTCTCAAAAATGTGCAAAAAGGCCTTGGATAAATGCCCTCTGAAGTACTCGATTGTACATGAGATGACGTGCTTGGACCCAAACAAAATGCACACCAGCCAGATAACTGCCAGCAGAAAAGGAGAAATCTCATGCAGAAGTTTGCGCAGGAGAATCGGTTGGCAGGCAGGATATCTGCTGGTAAATCATAGGATAAGAATAGGATAGTTCAGAATATTATTTTTAAATTATGCTTTTCTTTTTTCACATCTAACTGAATCAGGGACGGATTACAAACCGGGTTAGCGGGGCCGCTGCCCAGGGGCCCTTGGGGTGCAGGGGGCCCGTGGGCCCCAAGCCCAAAACAATTTGCAACGCTTATCAGCAATGTATTTTCGTTTGTCTATTTTAGAGGGCCTACATTCTTTGATCCTCTGCCTACAAGGTCCCCTGACCCTATAGGGAGGGTGTTTGGCTGCCAAGGGCCCTTGACTTGTGGTGGTTGTGGTGGTGGTGCAGGTGGTGGTGGTGGGGGGGGGCCTCGCGAACGTTTTACCCAGGGGCCCACACAACCCATAATCCGTCCCTGAACTGAATAGTGTTAACACGTAGATTTTAGCAGTATTTAGAAGACCGACTCTTGGTGTTTGAAAAGAAGCATCAGCCCAGTTATATTTTCTTTGATGAGCCTAGAGATATCTCAAGATTAAATTAAAATGATTGCACATTTATGGTATCATAGGAAAATTGGGTTATAAATCACTTTCCTATTCTACATGTGATTCTGTGTATTGACATTGTTGATCTGCATCTAATCTACTGTAATTAATGTAATTACAGGTGATGCAATATCCCAGCAGTCTGATAATCACCTGCACAATGAGGCAAAAGGCTTGGATTTTATATCCTTCATTCCTTCAGCACCATCCAAAGTTGATGTCTTTTTACATCAAAAAGTTAGTGGGCCTTATCCTGACCTCTGGATGTTCTGCAAGAACTTGCTGCTGCTGTCCTATGGGCAAGCCGAAGTGGAACGAATAGAGGTGGAGACCTGCAACTTATCAGAGGAAACAGTTGTTGCACAGAGGCTTATATGCGACCATGTCAGAGTGTGTGGGGGAGCAACCAAAGCGCCTCTGACCAAAGGTGAAAGATGAGCGAAAAGCAAAAAAGAAAACTTGAGGAACTCAAGAGGAAGAGAGTCTCACTGGAAAGTGTATGTGAGAGTTTACAAAAGGATGCTGAGCACATGGCAGAGGAAGCAGAGAGTGCTGCTGGAACCAAAAGGGCAACATTACTTACCAAGTCCAATACTCTGAGCCGACGAGCGAAGGAGGAGAAAGAGCAGTTGGTGGTCTTAAATGCAGATACTGAAGAATAGGCTACTGAACTGTGACTCCTAACACATCAAGAGTGAATCGGTGGAAACAAAAATATTTAGGTTCTTTGCATTTTTGGAGTATTTTACTTTCTGTGCCTGTTTGTACATTGTTCACAGCCATAATACTTTATAATTACAAGGTAGTTTTATGTTAGAGCTCTTGCTCCAATAAATATGTGCCTTGTAATTAACTAAATTCTAGGCTATTCAGTTTTTTTTGCCCTCGTGATGGTCGTGGGTTGTGAAAAAAGCCTTCTTCTTAGGGGTACCGCTGGGGCCAGCCGGGCGTATGTCGTGGCTTCAGTGAGTACTTATGTTTGTCATGCTGCCTGTGTACTTTATAGCGGCACAACATATTTCTGCAAATTGCATGCGTCAAATTGTCTGTCTCTCTTAAAAAATATGAAGTGTCACCAAAATTTTAAACGGGGAATCAATCTCAATGAAAAATATTCGTCAAGTAACGTTTCTAAAATAATATAGACATACTAATAATTATATATTAATAAATCGGATGAACGATGCATCCCAAATTGTATCCGCTGCGCACTTCTTAATCAGGGCAATCGCATCGTGGAGGTTTCTGCAGACGCCCAAAAAGACTTACTTAAGAAAACTGTTGCATGATAATTTGTACCATTTTCAAGGGTGGGGGGCGTGCAGTAGATGCCCCCTTTATTTTTGTGCTTCTGCCGTTCAAACCGAGCAGCACTGAGTTTGTCATGGCACCTGACGCCAAATCTACTGCTTAGCTGCTACAGACAGAACTATCTTCAAATCACCACTAGGGGGTGTCAATGCTGCAGCTTCGTTCTATGGTTGATCTTTTTCAAAGACAGTTTTTTTTCTCTCTCTCCACATAATCAACTTAACTGATTAGCGTGCTTTCATAGTAATGGTTTTTAATCCGTGTTAATCTTCTGAACAATGACTAGTAAAGGTTCTATGAGGTTGTCCTACTTACTATGGATTTTAAGTTTTTTATCAAGGTGTTAAAACGTACCACAGTTGCCAGTCCTGTGTTTTATGTCTAGCAATTTGTACAGTTTGCGTGTTCGCGAAAACGACTTCATTTATTTTATAATATATATATAATATAATATAATATATTATATATTATATTATATAGTTGCTGGATAGTGTAGTGGTAAGATCGCCGCCTTTCACACGGGAGACCGGGGTTCGAATCCCGGTTGTGGCCAGAAACAACTGCTATCACAACTAGAGATTGATGAGGTACAACACGATTGCTACGACAAGGGGGAGCCAGGACGACAGGTCAGGGGGGAGATATCATCATCCCCACATTCCGAGATTATATACATACATATATTATATACATACATACATATATACATATACATATATATTAGTAGGCTGAATACAAGAGCAGCTGACCTGAGAAATAAGAAATAAGCTAAGCTGGAACCTGGACCCTCCGAATGCGTGAAGTACCCTCAGAAGGTCTACTAGAAGATGTACGGAGAAGACTACTACAGATCAGCTGATCTACACCACAGCAACAGTGATCCTGGAGCCGGACCGTCTTTGAAGACTCCGTAAATCTCCGTATAATAATATATATCTACGGGAACGAGAAAGGAGAAAGATAAAAATAATAAGAGAATAAAGAATAAAATAATAAGAGAAAAATAGAATAGTTCTCGTCATTAGTGAACGTGTGTATCGTGGACAGTAATCAATGTTATTATAACGTCTAAAAAGTCTATCAATAAGAAAATAAATGAAGTCGTTTTCGCGAACAGGGGCCGGACCGACTGTAGGGGGCGTGGCCAGAGACAGCCTGCTGACCATATATTTTATATATTTATATTTATATTATATTTTATATAATTTATATTATTTTATATTTCCTGTCTTAAAATGTAAGGGATACTGGAGCCTGGTTGCGGTGGTGGGATGGCTCACGGCGGGTGCCGGAAAATTTCCTTTATTTTCAAATCCAAACCTTGACAGGTATGCTGCTGTTCCAAATCATGGGTGCATGTTACAAGTGCGGAACATATTTTAACTTAGTACTAACTTAGCATCATATTTGATCTGATTCGACTGAATATCCCAGGTTTCCATCTCTCATGCATCTGGTGTGACGGGAACGAGAAAGGAGAAAGGAGAAAGCAGAGAACAAGAACAAGATTTGTAAATGGGACCCCCGGCATGAAAAATAGAATAGTTCTCGTCATTAGTGAACATGTGTCTCGTCATTGTGTATCATGGACAGTAAGAGGGGGTTGTTATTATAACGTCTAAAAAGTCTGTCGATAAATCAATAAGAAAATAAATGTGATTTGAAAATAAAGGAAATTTTCCGGCACCCGCCGTGAGCCATCCCACCACCGCAACCAGGCTCCAGTATCCCTTACATTTTAAGACAGGAAATATAAAATAATATAAATTATATAAAATATAATATAAATATAAATATAAATATATAAAATATATAAAATATATTTTTGGCCACAACCGGGATTCGAACCCCGGTCTCCCGTGTGAAAGGCGGCGATCTTACCACTACACTATCCAGCAACTATATAATATAAGGGAGATTTACGGGAAAATACTAATACGGGAGGACGGCGGGAAAGAGAAGTAAAATACGGTAGTTTCCCGGCCAAAACGGGAGACTTGACAGCTATGGCTGTCTCTGGCCACGCCCCCTACAGTCGGTCCGGCCCCTGTTCGCGTGTTCGCGAAAACGACTTCATTTATTTTCTTATTGATTTATCGACAGACTTTTTAGACGTTATAATAACAACACTCTATTGATCCCCCTCTTACTGTCCATGATACACAATGACGAGACATGGCCAGAGACAGCCTGCTGACCATCAAAAGAAAACAACTGGATGTGCATGTCAGGTATTGGGTGAATTATGAGAATGGCTCTCGAGTGCAGTCCTGGTTCTGGGATCACAGTACATGAGCCACTCCACCGCTGAAGACTTACTGGAGAAGTTTAAGGTAAGCCATTCAATAACATTTAAACTCATTAACGAACCCATGATTTTTAAATATCCATGGTTTATCTTTACATGTGTTTAAATGGGAGAACCATATTTATTGGTAAGCATATTTTAAAGATTTTATTGCTGCTTCATGGCTTTTGCTGCAAAAAAAATAGTTCATTGAGGAAATAGAATGTTTAAGTGTTGTGTAGCAACATGTACAGCTGTTGTACAGGCAAAAACTCTGGCTCAGTCCAAAGGAGGTGGATATAGGAATGGCTGTCATCAAGGTGGGACTTCTGTGAATTCACTGGTATCTTTACATACAAATGTATCAAACAATTGTGAAGTAAAAAATATGTGAATAACATGGAGTTTGAGCTGGTTTGATATGTACAGCTGAGGTAGTGTTAACCTTGGGCTGAGTGTGCAGAAAGATTCTGGAAATTTGACAAACCATCTTTTTGTCAGAGACAGTCAGGAGCCAAAGGCAGTGGAAGTGACCTTGGTGTCCTTCAGATTAAAAAAAATTGCCAGATTGTGCTCTCAAAAATGTGCAAAAAGGCCTTGGATAAATGCCCTCTGAAGTACTCGATTGTACATGAGATGACGTGCTTGGACCCAAACAAAATGCACACCAGCCAGATAACTGCCAGCAGAAAAGGAGAAATCTCATGCAGAAGTTTGCGCAGGAGAATCGGTTGGCAGGCAGGATATCTGCTGGTAAATCATAGGATAAGAATAGGATAGTTCAGAATATTATTTTTAAATTATGCTTTTCTTTTTTCACATCTAACTGAATCAGGGACGGATTACAAACCGGGTTAGCGGGGCCGCTGCCCAGGGGCCCTTGGGGTGCAGGGGGCCCGTGGGCCCCAAGCCCAAAACAATTTGCAACGCTTATCAGCAATGTATTTTCGTTTGTCTATTTTAGAGGGCCTACATTCTTTGATCCTCTGCCTACAAGGTCCCCTGACCCTATAGGGAGGGTGTTTGGCTGCCAAGGGCCCTTGACTTGTGGTGGTTGTGGTGGTGGTGCAGGTGGTGGTGGTGGGGGGGGGCCTCGCGAACGTTTTACCCAGGGGCCCACACAACCCATAATCCGTCCCTGAACTGAATAGTGTTAACACGTAGATTTTAGCAGTATTTAGAAGACCGACTCTTGGTGTTTGAAAAGAAGCATCAGCCCAGTTATATTTTCTTTGATGAGCCTAGAGATATCTCAAGATTAAATTAAAATGATTGCACATTTATGGTATCATAGGAAAATTGGGTTATAAATCACTTTCCTATTCTACATGTGATTCTGTGTATTGACATTGTTGATCTGCATCTAATCTACTGTAATTAATGTAATTACAGGTGATGCAATATCCCAGCAGTCTGATAATCACCTGCACAATGAGGCAAAAGGCTTGGATTTTATATCCTTCATTCCTTCAGCACCATCCAAAGTTGATGTCTTTTTACATCAAAAAGTTAGTGGGCCTTATCCTGACCTCTGGATGTTCTGCAAGAACTTGCTGCTGCTGTCCTATGGGCAAGCCGAAGTGGAACGAATAGAGGTGGAGACCTGCAACTTATCAGAGGAAACAGTTGTTGCACAGAGGCTTATATGCGACCATGTCAGAGTGTGTGGGGGAGCAACCAAAGCGCCTCTGACCAAAGGTGAAAGATGAGCGAAAAGCAAAAAAGAAAACTTGAGGAACTCAAGAGGAAGAGAGTCTCACTGGAAAGTGTATGTGAGAGTTTACAAAAGGATGCTGAGCACATGGCAGAGGAAGCAGAGAGTGCTGCTGGAACCAAAAGGGCAACATTACTTACCAAGTCCAATACTCTGAGCCGACGAGCGAAGGAGGAGAAAGAGCAGTTGGTGGTCTTAAATGCAGATACTGAAGAATAGGCTACTGAACTGTGACTCCTAACACATCAAGAGTGAATCGGTGGAAACAAAAATATTTAGGTTCTTTGCATTTTTGGAGTATTTTACTTTCTGTGCCTGTTTGTACATTGTTCACAGCCATAATACTTTATAATTACAAGGTAGTTTTATGTTAGAGCTCTTGCTCCAATAAATATGTGCCTTGTAATTAACTAAATTCTAGGCTATTCAGTTTTTTTTGCCCTCGTGATGGTCGTGGGTTGTGAAAAAAGCCTTCTTCTTAGGGGTACCGCTGGGGCCAGCCGGGCGTATGTCGTGGCTTCAGTGAGTACTTATGTTTGTCATGCTGCCTGTGTACTTTATAGCGGCACAACATATTTCTGCAAATTGCATGCGTCAAATTGTCTGTCTCTCTTAAAAAATATGAAGTGTCACCAAAATTTTAAACGGGGAATCAATCTCAATGAAAAATATTCGTCAAGTAACGTTTCTAAAATAATATAGACATACTAATAATTATATATTAATAAATCGGATGAACGATGCATCCCAAATTGTATCCGCTGCGCACTTCTTAATCAGGGCAATCGCATCGTGGAGGTTTCTGCAGACGCCCAAAAAGACTTACTTAAGAAAACTGTTGCATGATAATTTGTACCATTTTCAAGGGTGGGGGGCGTGCAGTAGATGCCCCCTTTATTTTTGTGCTTCTGCCGTTCAAACCGAGCAGCACTGAGTTTGTCATGGCACCTGACGCCAAATCTACTGCTTAGCTGCTACAGACAGAACTATCTTCAAATCACCACTAGGGGGTGTCAATGCTGCAGCTTCGTTCTATGGTTGATCTTTTTCAAAGACAGTTTTTTTTCTCTCTCTCCACATAATCAACTTAACTGATTAGCGTGCTTTCATAGTAATGGTTTTTAATCCGTGTTAATCTTCTGAACAATGACTAGTAAAGGTTCTATGAGGTTGTCCTACTTACTATGGATTTTAAGTTTTTTATCAAGGTGTTAAAACGTACCACAGTTGCCAGTCCTGTGTTTTATGTCTAGCAATTTGTACAGTTTGCGTGTTCGCGAAAACGACTTCATTTATTTTATAATATATATATATATATTATATTATATAGTTGCTGGATAGTGTAGTGGTAAGATCGCCGCCTTTCACACGGGAGACCGGGGTTCAACTGCTATCACAACTAGAGATTGATGAGGTACAACACGATTGCTACGACAAGGGGGAGCCAGGACGACAGGTCAGGGGGGAGATATCATCATCCCCACATTCCGAGATTATATACATACATATATTATATACATACATACATATATACATATACATATATATTAGTAGGCTGAATACAAGAGCAGCTGACCTGAGAAATAAGAAATAAGCTAAGCTGGAAACCTGGACCCTCCGAATGCGTGAAGTACCCTCAGAAGGTCTACTAGAAGATGTACGTAGAAGACTACTACAGATCAGCTGATCTACACCACAGCAACAGTGATCCTGGAGCCGGACCGTCTTTGAAGACTCCGTAAATCTCCGTATAATAATATATATCTACGGGAACGAGAAAGGAGAAAGATAAAAATAATAAGAGAATAAAGAATAAAATAATAAGAGAAAAATAGAATAGTTCTCGTCATTAGTGAACGTGTGTATCGTGGACAGTAATCAATGTTATTATAACGTCTAAAAAGTCTATCAATAAGAAAATAAATGAAGTCGTTTTCGCGAACAGGGGCCGGACCGACTGTAGGGGGCGTGGCCAGAGACAGCCTGCTGACCATATATTTTATATATTTATATTTATATTATATTTTATATAATTTATATTATTTTATATTTCCTGTCTTAAAATGTAAGGGATACTGGAGCCTGGTTGCGGTGGTGGGATGGCTCACGGCGGGTGCCGGAAAATTTCCTTTATTTTCAAATCCAAACCTTGACAGGTATGCTGCTGTTCCAAATCATGGGTGCATGTTACAAGTGCGGAACATATTTTAACTTAGTACTAACTTAGCATCATATTTGATCTGATTCGACTGAATATCCCAGGTTTCCATCTCTCATGCATCTGGTGTGACGGGAACGAGAAAGGAGAAAGGAGAAAGCAGAGAACAAGAACAAGATTTGTAAATGGGACCCCCGGCATGAAAAATAGAATAGTTCTCGTCATTAGTGAACATGTGTCTCGTCATTGTGTATCATGGACAGTAAGAGGGGGATCAATAGAGTGTTGTTATTATAACGTCTAAAAAGTCTGTCGATAAATCAATAAGAAAATAAATGTGATTTGAAAATAAAGGAAATTTTCCGGCACCCGCCGTGAGCCATCCCACCACCGCAACCAGGCTCCAGTATCCCTTACATTTTAAGACAGGAAATATAAAATAATATAAATTATATAAAATATAATATAAATATAAATATAAATATATAAAATATATAAAATATATTTTTGGCCACAACCGGGATTCGAACCCCGGTCTCCCGTGTGAAAGGCGGCGATCTTACCACTACACTATCCAGCAACTATATAATATAAGGGAGATTTACGGGAAAATACTAATACGGGAGGACGGCGGGAAAGAGAAGTAAAATACGGTAGTTTCCCGGCCAAAACGGGAGACTTGACAGCTATGGCTGTCTCTGGCCACGCCCCCTACAGTCGGTCCGGCCCCTGTTCGCGTGTTCGCGAAAACGACTTCATTTATTTTCTTATTGATTTATCGACAGACTTTTTAGACGTTATAATAACAACACTCTATTGATCCCCCTCTTACTGTCCATGATACACAATGACGAGACATGGCCAGAGACAGCCTGCTGACCATCAAAAGAAAACAACTGGATGTGCATGTCAGGTATTGGGTGAATTATGAGAATGGCTCTCGAGTGCAGTCCTGGTTCTGGGATCACAGTACATGAGCCACTCCACCGCTGAAGACTTACTGGAGAAGTTTAAGGTAAGCCATTCAATAACATTTAAACTCATTAACGAACCCATGATTTTTAAATATCCATGGTTTATCTTTACATGTGTTTAAATGGGAGAACCATATTTATTGGTAAGCATATTTTAAAGATTTTATTGCTGCTTCATGGCTTTTGCTGCAAAAAAAATAGTTCATTGAGGAAATAGAATGTTTAAGTGTTGTGTAGCAACATGTACAGCTGTTGTACAGGCAAAAACTCTGGCTCAGTCCAAAGGAGGTGGATATAGGAATGGCTGTCATCAAGGTGGGACTTCTGTGAATTCACTGGTATCTTTACATACAAATGTATCAAACAATTGTGAAGTAAAAAATATGTGAATAACATGGAGTTTGAGCTGGTTTGATATGTACAGCTGAGGTAGTGTTAACCTTGGGCTGAGTGTGCAGAAAGATTCTGGAAATTTGACAAACCATCTTTTTGTCAGAGACAGTCAGGAGCCAAAGGCAGTGGAAGTGACCTTGGTGTCCTTCAGATTAAAAAAAATTGCCAGATTGTGCTCTCAAAAATGTGCAAAAAGGCCTTGGATAAATGCCCTCTGAAGTACTCGATTGTACATGAGATGACGTGCTTGGACCCAAACAAAATGCACACCAGCCAGATAACTGCCAGCAGAAAAGGAGAAATCTCATGCAGAAGTTTGCGCAGGAGAATCGGTTGGCAGGCAGGATATCTGCTGGTAAATCATAGGATAAGAATAGGATAGTTCAGAATATTATTTTTAAATTATGCTTTTCTTTTTTCACATCTAACTGAATCAGGGACGGATTACAAACCGGGTTAGCGGGGCCGCTGCCCAGGGGCCCTTGGGGTGCAGGGGGCCCGTGGGCCCCAAGCCCAAAACAATTTGCAACGCTTATCAGCAATGTATTTTCGTTTGTCTATTTTAGAGGGCCTAAATTCTTTGATCCTCTGCCTACAAGGTCCCCTGACCCTATAGGGAGGGTGTTTGGCTGCCAAGGGCCCTTGACTTGTGGTGGTTGTGGTGGTGGTGCAGGTGGTGGTGGTGGGGGGGGGCCTCGCGAACGTTTTACCCAGGGGCCCACACAACCCATAATCCGTCCCTGAACTGAATAGTGTTAACACGTAGATTTTAGCAGTATTTAGAAGACCGACTCTTGGTGTTTGAAAAGAAGCATCAGCCCAGTTATATTTTCTTTGATGAGCCTAGAGATATCTCAAGATTAAATTAAAATGATTGCACATTTATGGTATCATAGGAAAATTGGGTTATAAATCACTTTCCTATTCTACATGTGATTCTGTGTATTGACATTGTTGATCTGCATCTAATCTACTGTAATTAATGTAATTACAGGTGATGCAATATCCCAGCAGTCTGATAATCACCTGCACAATGAGGCAAAAGGCTTGGATTTTATATCCTTCATTCCTTCAGCACCATCCAAAGTTGATGTCTTTTTACATCAAAAAGTTAGTGGGCCTTATCCTGACCTCTGGATGTTCTGCAAGAACTTGCTGCTGCTGTCCTATGGGCAAGCCGAAGTGGAACGAATAGAGGTGGAGACCTGCAACTTATCAGAGGAAACAGTTGTTGCACAGAGGCTTATATGCGACCATGTCAGAGTGTGTGGGGGAGCAACCAAAGCGCCTCTGACCAAAGGTGAAAGATGAGCGAAAAGCAAAAAAGAAAACTTGAGGAACTCAAGAGGAAGAGAGTCTCACTGGAAAGTGTATGTGAGAGTTTACAAAAGGATGCTGAGCACATGGCAGAGGAAGCAGAGAGTGCTGCTGGAACCAAAAGGGCAACATTACTTACCAAGTCCAATACTCTGAGCCGACGAGCGAAGGAGGAGAAAGAGCAGTTGGTGGTCTTAAATGCAGATACTGAAGAATAGGCTACTGAACTGTGACTCCTAACACATCAAGAGTGAATCGGTGGAAACAAAAATATTTAGGTTCTTTGCATTTTTGGAGTATTTTACTTTCTGTGCCTGTTTGTACATTGTTCACAGCCATAATACTTTATAATTACAAGGTAGTTTTATGTTAGAGCTCTTGCTCCAATAAATATGTGCCTTGTAATTAACTAAATTCTAGGCTATTCAGTTTTTTTTGCCCTCGTGATGGTCGTGGGTTGTGAAAAAAGCCTTCTTCTTAGGGGTACCGCTGGGGCCAGCCGGGCGTATGTCGTGGCTTCAGTGAGTACTTATGTTTGTCATGCTGCCTGTGTACTTTATAGCGGCACAACATATTTCTGCAAATTGCATGCGTCAAATTGTCTGTCTCTCTTAAAAAATATGAAGTGTCACCAAAATTTTAAACGGGGAATCAATCTCAATGAAAAATATTCGTCAAGTAACGTTTCTAAAATAATATAGACATACTAATAATTATATATTAATAAATCGGATGAACGATGCATCCCAAATTGTATCCGCTGCGCACTTCTTAATCAGGGCAATCGCATCGTGGAGGTTTCTGCAGACGCCCAAAAAGACTTACTTAAGAAAACTGTTGCATGATAATTTGTACCATTTTCAAGGGTGGGGGGCGTGCAGTAGATGCCCCCTTTATTTTTGTGCTTCTGCCGTTCAAACCGAGC
The DNA here is from genome assembly GCF_023856365.1 of Brienomyrus brachyistius. Classification (NCBI taxonomy): domain Eukaryota; kingdom Metazoa; phylum Chordata; class Actinopteri; order Osteoglossiformes; family Mormyridae; genus Brienomyrus; species Brienomyrus brachyistius. Next base: position 49,572 of record NW_026042839.1, read on the forward strand.
AGCACTGAGTTTGTCATGGCACCTGACGCCAAATCTACTGCTTAGCTGCTACAGACAGAACTATCTTCAAATCACCACTAGGGGGTGTCAATGCTGCAGCTTCGTTCTATGGTTGATCTTTTTCAAAGACAGTTTTTTTTCTCTCTCTCCACATAATCAACTTAACTGATTAGCGTGCTTTCATAGTAATGGTTTTTAATCCGTGTTAATCTTCTGAACAATGACTAGTAAAGGTTCTATGAGGTTGTCCTACTTACTATGGATTTTAAGTTTTTTATCAAGGTGTTAAAACGTACCACAGTTGCCAGTCCTGTGTTTTATGTCTAGCAATTTGTACAGTTTGCGTGTTCGCGAAAACGACTTCATTTATTTTATAATATATATATATATATTATATTATATAGTTGCTGGATAGTGTAGTGGTAAGATCGCCGCCTTTCACACGGGAGACCGGGGTTCAACTGCTATCACAACTAGAGATTGATGAGGTACAACACGATTGCTACGACAAGGGGGAGCCAGGACGACAGGTCAGGGGGGAGATATCATCATCCCCACATTCCGAGATTATATACATACATATATTATATACATACATACATATATACATATACATATATATTAGTAGGCTGAATACAAGAGCAGCTGACCTGAGAAATAAGAAATAAGCTAAGCTGGAAACCTGGACCCTCCGAATGCGTGAAGTACCCTCAGAAGGTCTACTAGAAGATGTACGTAGAAGACTACTACAGATCAGCTGATCTACACCACAGCAACAGTGATCCTGGAGCCGGACCGTCTTTGAAGACTCCGTAAATCTCCGTATAATAATATATATCTACGGGAACGAGAAAGGAGAAAGATAAAAATAATTTAATAATTTAATAATAAGAGAAAAATAGAATAGTTCTCGTCATTAGTGAACGTGTGTATCGTGGACAGTAATCAATAGAGTGTTGTTATTATAACGTCTAAAAAGTCTGTCGATAAATCAATAAGAAAATAAATGAAGTCGTTTTCGCGAACAGGGGCCGGACCGACTGTAGGGGGCGTGGCCAGAGACAGCCTGCTGACCATATATTTTATATATTTATATTTATATTATATTTTATATAATTTATATTATTTTATATTTCCTGTCTTAAAATGTAAGGGATACTGGAGCCTGGTTGCGGTGGTGGGATGGCTCACGGCGGGTGCCGGAAAATTTCCTTTATTTTCAAATCCAAACCTTGACAGGTATGCTGCTGTTCCAAATCATGGGTGCATGTTACAAGTGCGGAACATATTTTAACTTAGTACTAACTTAGCATCATATTTGATCTGATTCGACTGAATATCCCAGGTTTCCATCTCTCATGCATCTGGTGTGACGGGAACGAGAAAGGAGAAAGCAGAGAACAAGAACAAGATTTGTAAATGGGACCCCCGGCATGAAAAATAGAATAGTTCTCGTCATTAGTGAACATGTGTCTCGTCATTGTGTATCATGGACAGTAAGAGGGGGTTGTTATTATAACGTCTAAAAAGTCTGTCGATAAATCAATAAGAAAATAAATGTGATTTGAAAATAAAGGAAATTTTCCGGCACCCGCCGTGAGCCATCCCACCACCGCAACCAGGCTCCAGTATCCCTTACATTTTAAGACAGGAAATATAAAATAATATAAATTATATAAAATATAATATAAATATAAATATAAATATATAAAATATATAAAATATATTTTTGGCCACAACCGGGATTCGAACCCCGGTCTCCCGTGTGAAAGGCGGCGATCTTACCACTACACTATCCAGCAACTATATAATATAAGGGAGATTTACGGGAAAATACTAATACGGGAGGACGGCGGGAAAGAGAAGTAAAATACGGTAGTTTCCCGGCCAAAACGGGAGACTTGACAGCTATGGCTGTCTCTGGCCACGCCCCCTACAGTCGGTCCGGCCCCTGTTCGCGTGTTCGCGAAAACGACTTCATTTATTTTCTTATTGATTTATCGACAGACTTTTTAGACGTTATAATAACAACACTCTATTGATCCCCCTCTTACTGTCCATGATACACAATGACGAGACATGGCCAGAGACAGCCTGCTGACCATCAAAAGAAAACAACTGGATGTGCATGTCAGGTATTGGGTGAATTATGAGAATGGCTCTCGAGTGCAGTCCTGGTTCTGGGATCACAGTACATGAGCCACTCCACCGCTGAAGACTTACTGGAGAAGTTTAAGGTAAGCCATTCAATAACATTTAAACTCATTAACGAACCCATGATTTTTAAATATCCATGGTTTATCTTTACATGTGTTTAAATGGGAGAACCATATTTATTGGTAAGCATATTTTAAAGATTTTATTGCTGCTTCATGGCTTTTGCTGCAAAAAAAATAGTTCATTGAGGAAATAGAATGTTTAAGTGTTGTGTAGCAACATGTACAGCTGTTGTACAGGCAAAAACTCTGGCTCAGTCCAAAGGAGGTGGATATAGGAATGGCTGTCATCAAGGTGGGACTTCTGTGAATTCACTGGTATCTTTACATACAAATGTATCAAACAATTGTGAAGTAAAAAATATGTGAATAACATGGAGTTTGAGCTGGTTTGATATGTACAGCTGAGGTAGTGTTAACCTTGGGCTGAGTGTGCAGAAAGATTCTGGAAATTTGACAAACCATCTTTTTGTCAGAGACAGTCAGGAGCCAAAGGCAGTGGAAGTGACCTTGGTGTCCTTCAGATTAAAAAAAATTGCCAGATTGTGCTCTCAAAAATGTGCAAAAAGGCCTTGGATAAATGCCCTCTGAAGTACTCGATTGTACATGAGATGACGTGCTTGGACCCAAACAAAATGCACACCAGCCAGATAACTGCCAGCAGAAAAGGAGAAATCTCATGCAGAAGTTTGCGCAGGAGAATCGGTTGGCAGGCAGGATATCTGCTGGTAAATCATAGGATAAGAATAGGATAGTTCAGAATATTATTTTTAAATTATGCTTTTCTTTTTTCACATCTAACTGAATCAGGGACGGATTACAAACCGGGTTAGCGGGGCCGCTGCCCAGGGGCCCTTGGGGTGCAGGGGGCCCGTGGGCCCCAAGCCCAAAACAATTTGCAACGCTTATCAGCAATGTATTTTCGTTTGTCTATTTTAGAGGGCCTACATTCTTTGATCCTCTGCCTACAAGGTCCCCTGACCCTATAGGGAGGGTGTTTGGCTGCCAAGGGCCCTTGACTTGTGGTGGTTGTGGTGGTGGTGCAGGTGGTGGTGGTGGGGGGGGGCCTCGCGAACGTTTTACCCAGGGGCCCACACAACCCATAATCCGTCCCTGAACTGAATAGTGTTAACACGTAGATTTTAGCAGTATTTAGAAGACCGACTCTTGGTGTTTGAAAAGAAGCATCAGCCCAGTTATATTTTCTTTGATGAGCCTAGAGATATCTCAAGATTAAATTAAAATGATTGCACATTTATGGTATCATAGGAAAATTGGGTTATAAATCACTTTCCTATTCTACATGTGATTCTGTGTATTGACATTGTTGATCTGCATCTAATCTACTGTAATTAATGTAATTACAGGTGATGCAATATCCCAGCAGTCTGATAATCACCTGCACAATGAGGCAAAAGGCTTGGATTTTATATCCTTCATTCCTTCAGCACCATCCAAAGTTGATGTCTTTTTACATCAAAAAGTTAGTGGGCCTTATCCTGACCTCTGGATGTTCTGCAAGAACTTGCTGCTGCTGTCCTATGGGCAAGCCGAAGTGGAACGAATAGAGGTGGAGACCTGCAACTTATCAGAGGAAACAGTTGTTGCACAGAGGCTTATATGCGACCATGTCAGAGTGTGTGGGGGAGCAACCAAAGCGCCTCTGACCAAAGGTGAAAGATGAGCGAAAAGCAAAAAAGAAAACTTGAGGAACTCAAGAGGAAGAGAGTCTCACTGGAAAGTGTATGTGAGAGTTTACAAAAGGATGCTGAGCACATGGCAGAGGAAGCAGAGAGTGCTGCTGGAACCAAAAGGGCAACATTACTTACCAAGTCCAATACTCTGAGCCGACGAGCGAAGGAGGAGAAAGAGCAGTTGGTGGTCTTAAATGCAGATACTGAAGAATAGGCTACTGAACTGTGACTCCTAACACATCAAGAGTGAATCGGTGGAAACAAAAATATTTAGGTTCTTTGCATTTTTGGAGTATTTTACTTTCTGTGCCTGTTTGTACATTGTTCACAGCCATAATACTTTATAATTACAAGGTAGTTTTATGTTAGAGCTCTTGCTCCAATAAATATGTGCCTTGTAATTAACTAAATTCTAGGCTATTCAGTTTTTTTTGCCCTCGTGATGGTCGTGGGTTGTGAAAAAAGCCTTCTTCTTAGGGGTACCGCTGGGGCCAGCCGGGCGTATGTCGTGGCTTCAGTGAGTACTTATGTTTGTCATGCTGCCTGTGTACTTTATAGCGGCACAACATATTTCTGCAAATTGCATGCGTCAAATTGTCTGTCTCTCTTAAAAAATATGAAGTGTCACCAAAATTTTAAACGGGGAATCAATCTCAATGAAAAATATTCGTCAAGTAACGTTTCTAAAATAATATAGACATACTAATAATTATATATTAATAAATCGGATGAACGATGCATCCCAAATTGTATCCGCTGCGCACTTCTTAATCAGGGCAATCGCATCGTGGAGGTTTCTGCAGACGCCCAAAAAGACTTACTTAAGAAAACTGTTGCATGATAATTTGTACCATTTTCAAGGGTGGGGGGCGTGCAGTAGATGCCCCCTTTATTTTTGTGCTTCTGCCGTTCAAACCGAGCAGCACTGAGTTTGTCATGGCACCTGACGCCAAATCTACTGCTTAGCTGCTACAGACAGAACTATCTTCAAATCACCACTAGGGGGTGTCAATGCTGCAGCTTCGTTCTATGGTTGATCTTTTTCAAAGACAGTTTTTTTTCTCTCTCTCCACATAATCAACTTAACTGATTAGCGTGCTTTCATAGTAATGGTTTTTAATCCGTGTTAATCTTCTGAACAATGACTAGTAAAGGTTCTATGAGGTTGTCCTACTTACTATGGATTTTAAGTTTTTTATCAAGGTGTTAAAACGTACCACAGTTGCCAGTCCTGTGTTTTATGTCTAGCAATTTGTACAGTTTGCGTGTTCGCGAAAACGACTTCATTTATTTTATAATATATATATATATATTATATTATATAGTTGCTGGATAGTGTAGTGGTAAGATCGCCGCCTTTCACACGGGAGACCGGGGTTCAACTGCTATCACAACTAGAGATTGATGAGGTACAACACGATTGCTACGACAAGGGGGAGCCAGGACGACAGGTCAGGGGGGAGATATCATCATCCCCACATTCCGAGATTATATACATACATATATTATATACATACATACATATATACATATACATATATATTAGTAGGCTGAATACAAGAGCAGCTGACCTGAGAAATAAGAAATAAGCTAAGCTGGAAACCTGGACCCTCCGAATGCGTGAAGTACCCTCAGAAGGTCTACTAGAAGATGTACGTAGAAGACTACTACAGATCAGCTGATCTACACCACAGCAACAGTGATCCTGGAGCCGGACCGTCTTTGAAGACTCCGTAAATCTCCGTATAATAATATATATCTACGGGAACGAGAAAGGAGAAAGATAAAAATAATTTAATAATTTAATAATAAGAGAAAAATAGAATAGTTCTCGTCATTAGTGAACGTGTGTATCGTGGACAGTAATCAATAGAGTGTTGTTATTATAACGTCTAAAAAGTCTGTCGATAAATCAATAAGAAAATAAATGAAGTCGTTTTCGCGAACAGGGGCCGGACCGACTGTAGGGGGCGTGGCCAGAGACAGCCTGCTGACCATATATTTTATATATTTATATTTATATTATATTTTATATAATTTATATTATTTTATATTTCCTGTCTTAAAATGTAAGGGATACTGGAGCCTGGTTGCGGTGGTGGGATGGCTCACGGCGGGTGCCGGAAAATTTCCTTTATTTTCAAATCCAAACCTTGACAGGTATGCTGCTGTTCCAAATCATGGGTGCATGTTACAAGTGCGGAACATATTTTAACTTAGTACTAACTTAGCATCATATTTGATCTGATTCGACTGAATATCCCAGGTTTCCATCTCTCATGCATCTGGTGTGACGGGAACGAGAAAGGAGAAAGCAGAGAACAAGAACAAGATTTGTAAATGGGACCCCCGGCATGAAAAATAGAATAGTTCTCGTCATTAGTGAACATGTGTCTCGTCATTGTGTATCATGGACAGTAAGAGGGGGTTGTTATTATAACGTCTAAAAAGTCTGTCGATAAATCAATAAGAAAATAAATGTGATTTGAAAATAAAGGAAATTTTCCGGCACCCGCCGTGAGCCATCCCACCACCGCAACCAGGCTCCAGTATCCCTTACATTTTAAGACAGGAAATATAAAATAATATAAATTATATAAAATATAATATAAATATAAATATAAATATATAAAATATATAAAATATATTTTTGGCCACAACCGGGATTCGAACCCCGGTCTCCCGTGTGAAAGGCGGCGATCTTACCACTACACTATCCAGCAACTATATAATATAAGGGAGATTTACGGGAAAATACTAATACGGGAGGACGGCGGGAAAGAGAAGTAAAATACGGTAGTTTCCCGGCCAAAACGGGAGACTTGACAGCTATGGCTGTCTCTGGCCACGCCCCCTACAGTCGGTCCGGCCCCTGTTCGCGTGTTCGCGAAAACGACTTCATTTATTTTCTTATTGATTTATCGACAGACTTTTTAGACGTTATAATAACAACACTCTATTGATCCCCCTCTTACTGTCCATGATACACAATGACGAGACATGGCCAGAGACAGCCTGCTGACCATCAAAAGAAAACAACTGGATGTGCATGTCAGGTATTGGGTGAATTATGAGAATGGCTCTCGAGTGCAGTCCTGGTTCTGGGATCACAGTACATGAGCCACTCCACCGCTGAAGACTTACTGGAGAAGTTTAAGGTAAGCCATTCAATAACATTTAAACTCATTAACGAACCCATGATTTTTAAATATCCATGGTTTATCTTTACATGTGTTTAAATGGGAGAACCATATTTATTGGTAAGCATATTTTAAAGATTTTATTGCTGCTTCATGGCTTTTGCTGCAAAAAAAATAGTTCATTGAGGAAATAGAATGTTTAAGTGTTGTGTAGCAACATGTACAGCTGTTGTACAGGCAAAAACTCTGGCTCAGTCCAAAGGAGGTGGATATAGGAATGGCTGTCATCAAGGTGGGACTTCTGTGAATTCACTGGTATCTTTACATACAAATGTATCAAACAATTGTGAAGTAAAAAATATGTGAATAACATGGAGTTTGAGCTGGTTTGATATGTACAGCTGAGGTAGTGTTAACCTTGGGCTGAGTGTGCAGAAAGATTCTGGAAATTTGACAAACCATCTTTTTGTCAGAGACAGTCAGGAGCCAAAGGCAGTGGAAGTGACCTTGGTGTCCTTCAGATTAAAAAAAATTGCCAGATTGTGCTCTCAAAAATGTGCAAAAAGGCCTTGGATAAATGCCCTCTGAAGTACTCGATTGTACATGAGATGACGTGCTTGGACCCAAACAAAATGCACACCAGCCAGATAACTGCCAGCAGAAAAGGAGAAATCTCATGCAGAAGTTTGCGCAGGAGAATCGGTTGGCAGGCAGGATATCTGCTGGTAAATCATAGGATAAGAATAGGATAGTTCAGAATATTATTTTTAAATTATGCTTTTCTTTTTTCACATCTAACTGAATCAGGGACGGATTACAAACCGGGTTAGCGGGGCCGCTGCCCAGGGGCCCTTGGGGTGCAGGGGGCCCGTGGGCCCCAAGCCCAAAACAATTTGCAACGCTTATCAGCAATGTATTTTCGTTTGTCTATTTTAGAGGGCCTACATTCTTTGATCCTCTGCCTACAAGGTCCCCTGACCCTATAGGGAGGGTGTTTGGCTGCCAAGGGCCCTTGACTTGTGGTGGTTGTGGTGGTGGTGCAGGTGGTGGTGGTGGGGGGGGGCCTCGCGAACGTTTTACCCAGGGGCCCACACAACCCATAATCCGTCCCTGAACTGAATAGTGTTAACACGTAGATTTTAGCAGTATTTAGAAGACCGACTCTTGGTGTTTGAAAAGAAGCATCAGCCCAGTTATATTTTCTTTGATGAGCCTAGAGATATCTCAAGATTAAATTAAAATGATTGCACATTTATGGTATCATAGGAAAATTGGGTTATAAATCACTTTCCTATTCTACATGTGATTCTGTGTATTGACATTGTTGATCTGCATCTAATCTACTGTAATTAATGTAATTACAGGTGATGCAATATCCCAGCAGTCTGATAATCACCTGCACAATGAGGCAAAAGGCTTGGATTTTATATCCTTCATTCCTTCAGCACCATCCAAAGTTGATGTCTTTTTACATCAAAAAGTTAGTGGGCCTTATCCTGACCTCTGGATGTTCTGCAAGAACTTGCTGCTGCTGTCCTATGGGCAAGCCGAAGTGGAACGAATAGAGGTGGAGACCTGCAACTTATCAGAGGAAACAGTTGTTGCACAGAGGCTTATATGCGACCATGTCAGAGTGTGTGGGGGAGCAACCAAAGCGCCTCTGACCAAAGGTGAAAGATGAGCGAAAAGCAAAAAAGAAAACTTGAGGAACTCAAGAGGAAGAGAGTCTCACTGGAAAGTGTATGTGAGAGTTTACAAAAGGATGCTGAGCACATGGCAGAGGAAGCAGAGAGTGCTGCTGGAACCAAAAGGGCAACATTACTTACCAAGTCCAATACTCTGAGCCGACGAGCGAAGGAGGAGAAAGAGCAGTTGGTGGTCTTAAATGCAGATACTGAAGAATAGGCTACTGAACTGTGACTCCTAACACATCAAGAGTGAATCGGTGGAAACAAAAATATTTAGGTTCTTTGCATTTTTGGAGTATTTTACTTTCTGTGCCTGTTTGTACATTGTTCACAGCCATAATACTTTATAATTACAAGGTAGTTTTATGTTAGAGCTCTTGCTCCAATAAATATGTGCCTTGTAATTAACTAAATTCTAGGCTATTCAGTTTTTTTTGCCCTCGTGATGGTCGTGGGTTGTGAAAAAAGCCTTCTTCTTAGGGGTACCGCTGGGGCCAGCCGGGCGTATGTCGTGGCTTCAGTGAGTACTTATGTTTGTCATGCTGCCTGTGTACTTTATAGCGGCACAACATATTTCTGCAAATTGCATGCGTCAAATTGTCTGTCTCTCTTAAAAAATATGAAGTGTCACCAAAATTTTAAACGGGGAATCAATCTCAATGAAAAATATTCGTCAAGTAACGTTTCTAAAATAATATAGACATACTAATAATTATATATTAATAAATCGGATGAACGATGCATCCCAAATTGTATCCGCTGCGCACTTCTTAATCAGGGCAATCGCATCGTGGAGGTTTCTGCAGACGCCCAAAAAGACTTACTTAAGAAAACTGTTGCATGATAATTTGTACCATTTTCAAGGGTGGGGGGCGTGCAGTAGATGCCCCCTTTATTTTTGTGCTTCTGCCGTTCAAACCGAGCAGCACTGAGTTTGTCATGGCACCTGACGCCAAATCTACTGCTTAGCTGCTACAGACAGAACTATCTTCAAATCACCACTAGGGGGTGTCAATGCTGCAGCTTCGTTCTATGGTTGATCTTTTTCAAAGACAGTTTTTTTTCTCTCTCTCCACATAATCAACTTAACTGATTAGCGTGCTTTCATAGTAATGGTTTTTAATCCGTGTTAATCTTCTGAACAATGACTAGTAAAGGTTCTATGAGGTTGTCCTACTTACTATGGATTTTAAGTTTTTTATCAAGGTGTTAAAACGTACCACAGTTGCCAGTCCTGTGTTTTATGTCTAGCAATTTGTACAGTTTCTTCAGTATAAACACATGCCATGATCTGTGAGAATCTCCTCCAGAACTCTGCATTTCCTCAAGATCTTTTTGTAATATTGCATCATGGCACTGCTCAGAACAACACAGATGGTGCATAACAACACAAGGGAGTACAAGACAACATGGTGCAGAAACAGTGCGATACAAAGCAGGACAAAACTGGATGATACGTGGTCAGTGGTGGATAAAGTGCAGTAACAGCTGTACAGTGCAGCTGCCGTGGAAATGACTGTTACAGGGGATGCAAAAGCTGCAGGTTTGAATTGTTTGGCGAATGAAGCTGTTCATGAATCTGCTAGTCAGTGTTTGTGGATGGTGGTCAGAGTCCTGGATTATAGACTGAACCTTGTTACTGTGGCAGTTAAAGTACAGCTGGTCAATGGAGGGCAGTTCAGTGCGAATGATGTTCTTAACAGACTTCGCAATGTACTGCCTTCCTGTCATGTGGCTCCACCATACCATAGTACTACTGTAAGAACTAGGGATGTAACGATACATTCAACTCACCATTTGATACGATTCACGATTCTGAGTTCACGATACAATTTTCTCATTTTTTGCAGAATGAGCTGCAGACAAATATATTCAAAAATATTCTTATATTTATCTTTCTGAACTGTTGACACTGTTGTGAACAGTGCAACTGAATTTGAATAAAATACTGTTGAAAAAAATCCCAAATCAAAATAAGTAAATAAAAAAAAATAAATCAAATAAATAAGCTAAGGTTTGCATGTGCAGGTTTTTAGCGTGCTTTGCCCTTTTAATAATCTTCACTCAGCTCACGGTGGTGCCAGTGGACCTGTTTGTGTATGTTATCAGTCTATTACAATGTTTGCATGCAGTTTATGTCTTGTCTGTGCTTTTCTCGCTGTTTCCTCCTCGTTTGTGATTACCGGAAAGCTAATATGCTGCCACACCGCCAATTGAAGATCGGGCGGTGCGTCCATCCATCCATTTTCTGAAACCACTTAATCCCAACTGGGATCGCGGGGGAGACCGGAGCCTATCCCGGGAACAAGGGGCGCAGACAGGAACCAAGCCCAGGCAGTCACCTACACACCGCAGGTCGCACACACTCACACAACTACAGGGCCAATTTAGACTCACCAGTCAACCTATCCTGCATGCTTTTGGACTGTGGGAGGAACCTGGAGTCCCCGGCGAAAACGGGGAGAGCATGCGAACTCCACACAGAAAGGGCCCTGGACCGAAGCCAGCACTAACCACTGTGCCGTCCTCAGTTTCAAATTCATTCATCATCTCGCGTTCGCTCAAAACCAAAAACTGACGTACGATGTCGACGTGATACGTAGTGACATCTGACGTCAAACTCACATTGTGAAATCAAATGTAATATTACACCAGTTTTTCTGTTAAAGTACTGTGAAGTACTCCTACAATAGTGATTCATTTTCCACATCAGCCGGTTTAAATCTTCATGCATTTGCACCGATTTTTAACTGATTTGTGATTCATCATTACATGCCAGGGCCAGCAGCTCTGCATGGCTCGACCCTCATAAACATTCTCCACACATGCTGTTCAGGCAGTGGCCACAGAAATTCCCCCAGTGAACTTTATGCTTTCTGTCGGAGAGTATGCTGTGTTCTGGCCTTAAACCCTGCATACTACTTTGCAGACTTTGATCCTCTTAACAACAATTGGCATTTCTGGTGGCTGAATATCCATCCATCCGTCATCCAACTGCATGCTTAAAAGCTGTGAATAATAGTAATAATTCTTAAAATTGCAACTATCTAGAATTTCAGCCTAGTTACTCAGCTAAATTACTATTTAAACCTAGAATAATTTCTATAAGGGGCGGCATGGTGGTGCAGTGGTTAGCACTGTCGCCTCACACCTCTGGGACCCGGGTTCGTGTCTCCGCCTGGGTCACATGTGTGTGGAGTTTGCATGTTCTCCCCATGTCGTTGTGGGGTTTCCTCTGGGTACTCCGGTTTCCCCCCACAGTCCAAAAACATGCTGGGGCTAATTGGAGTTGCTGAATTGCCCGTAGGTGTGTGTGTGTGAGTGGATGGTGTGTGAGTGTGCCCTGCGATGGGCTGGCCCCCCATCCTGGGTTGTTCCCTGCCTCGTGCCCATTGATTCTGGGATAGGCTCCGGACCCCCCGCGACCCAATAGGATAAGCGGTTTGGAAAATGGATGGATGGATAATTTCTATATGTGTGATAGAATCAAAAAATATTTTGTTTTACATATAAATCTTCACAAGGTGTATTACACATGGTATTCCCCAGACACCGCCACCCCAACAGATGCTTTGTTTGTTAAGACAATAGCTCAGAAAGTGGTTGATCGATCTTTTGCAGCTTTTACCAAGGTTTGTACAAGCCAAAATTAAATTTTGAAACGGATCCCTGCCACACCCTGCCCTCCTGAACCTCCCGTTTCCTCCCTAGTGTGGTATAACGTGCCATGCCTGTTCCGCGTTTGTTTTACCTCTCCTTCCTGCCCTTGTGTTACTCATTTCAGGTGCCTCTAGTTTGCTCCCTGCTTAGCCTTGTATAAATGTGCTTCTCAGTCCTGCCTTTAATGTTGCTGCTGCTGTTTGCCTGTGTGTTCTTCCCTGCTTATGATTCCCCCGTGATCCAGTTGTGATCCAGTTGTCTTCATATCATGTATTCACATTCCTCAGCTGAGAGTGAACAAAGTTCTGTGGAAAGTATCTGACTACAGATAGACTTTCACCCAGTTCTCTGCGGGAGCTCTGATTACAGAGTGACTCCCCGACTACTTCTGAAGCCCTTCCTTAAGTATCCAGACCAGGTGATGGCATGTTTCTGAAGACTGACTAATTTCGGTCAATGGTTAATTTTAGGGGCATTGCTGACCTTGGTTCTCAAGTCCCCAGCCAATCAGATCACTTTAGGGGGTGGTTGTAATTCCCTTGTTCTACCATGAGAGAATCTCTCTCAGTTTGGTGGGTTGAGCCGAAGTTTCTGTATTTCTCTTAGGAAAAGCTATACTGCCTTAAATCTGAGAGTATAATACTCCTCGTCTCATGCCTATTCAAACGAGACCAAACATGCGTGTATTTGTCCCTAACATCTATGTGTGCTGAGTTATCCTGTTTATAGTGGAAAAGGTGTCTGTGTCTGGAGGCTGACAGCTGTTGTTGCTGTGGATTGATTGTGGAACTCTGGTCACTCCGGGGGTGAAAGGTCTTGCTTTTTCTGTGCTGCTCCAGTTATTCCTATCCAGTCTCTCAGGAGCCGGCAGGCCTTTGCCTTCCTTAAAAGGGGTGGTTTGACGAGTTGAGTCCAGTCTTGCCTGGGCCAGCGGAGCTCTGAAATAGACTGATGCAGGCTGATCAGAGTTGGGGCCTGCAGGACCTATAAGTTTTATGTCCTTACAGAATGTAAGTGGCATCATACTAAACTAGTGGTGTTCGAACTAGCATGGAAAGAGGCTATGGGTAGCTACAAAAAGGCTCTTAGTGCCGCCAAATCATCTAGTATCTATCAGAACTAATTGAAATAAACAAAAATAATCCTAGATTCCTATTTACTATGGTGTCCAAGCTGACTAATAACCAGACCACTGGTTATTTTCCAGTGACGACTTTATGAAACTTTTTGACCAAAAATATGCTCAATTAAACAGAACATTTTGAATATTGAATATTGGTTAACCAGTCAGAACTGATGTACTTAATTTTATCTTCAAATTCATCTACTTGTATGCTAGACCCTGTTCCATCAAAATTATTCAGCGATGCTCCCAGCATTGATTGAACCGCTACTAGCAATAGTTAAACTAAAACATATAATCATATTACCCCAATTTTATCTTCACTGCACTGGCTGCCAGTTAGATTTCGTGTTGACTACAAAACACTGCTCTTAACCTATAAAGCTGTAAATGGTCTTGCACCGCAGTATGTGAGTGACCTCATTTGCGTTCCGAATCATACACTTAGATGACGAGATGGAGGTATTCTATCCGTACCCAGAATAAAGAACATTACCTTTGGGGGAAGAGCATTTGCTCATAAAGCACCACAGCTATGGAATAAACGTCCTATTAGTGTTCGGAACTCAGACACAATCTCTGCTTTTAAGTCAAGGCTTAAGATGTACCTCTTTCGCCAGTCTTTTGGATAGTTAAATCTTCTTTTCTAAGGTGAATGGGAAATCTGGAGGTTCATAGTTATTTGAGATTGAAGGGGAAAGGGGGGATTGGTGCTGTCGTCCTGCCACTCTCGCCGATCACTTAAGCTGTGGATGGGAGGTGGCTTGACGCCAAAACCTCTGTAAACCCTCATGCCTGTGCTTCCTTCCAGGTCACTCTTTTAGGCAGGCTGTCATAGTTGCTTTAGTCCTGCCGGTTAGGTGTAGGGCAATAACTCTTCTCCATCTTCTCTTTTTCGAGCTGATACCGAGCCGACTACACCGTGTGAACCCGCACCTGGACTCCTGGATATAACTACATGAAACCAACTGGGACTTTATAACTATATGAACTCTAATGAATGTCAATGTAAATGCAGTTTCATGCTCCTTGGTCGCCCAGAGGAGGATGGGGTCCCCTTCTGAGTCTAGGTTCCACTCAAGGTTTCTTCCTGCTAGAGGGAGTTTCCTTGCCACTGTCGCCTCAGGCTTGCTTGGTGGGGTTCTGGCCGGTTAAATGTAAAGTGCTTTGTGACAATGCATGTCGTTAAAAGCGCTATATAAATAAAATTGAATTGAATTGAAGTGCTTCCTCAGATTCATTTTTAAATGTTCTCCAGCTAATTTCCACTATGGCCACGAGTTCTAGTATTTTAAATTAATATTGAAATGGTCATTTGGCTGAACAGCATCCCGACCTGTTAGAATCTTATATACCTGGATCATGTCCCCCCATAGTCTCCTTTGCTTGAGGCTAAACAGATTCAGCTCAGCGAACCTCTCCTCATAAGACATTCCTCTAAGTGCAGGAATCATTCTAGTCATCCTACGTTGCACCTTTTCCAAGGCAGCAATGTCCTTCTGAAGGTATGGTGACCAAACCTGCACACAGTATTCTAGGTGGGATCTTACCAAGGAATTATATAATCGTAGCATCACTTCTCTTGACTTACATCTCTAGGTGTGTGGAGTTTAATCCAACATCCTTTTGCCTTTTTTTAATGCTTCCCCACACTGGCAAGAGTGGGACATGGAAGTATCAACATACACACCGAGATCTTTCTCGTAATCAGCTACCTTTATTTCAGTGGAACCCATAAAATATCTGTACTTTACTATATTTACTATATTTCTGCTCCCTGCATGGATTACCTTATATTTATCTATGTTAAATTTCATCTGCCACGTATGAGCCCAGTCGCTAATTAAATCCAGATCCTGTTGTAGCCTCTCTGGACATGAGACATGATCTAACATCAATCAGAAGATACCACACCAGCAGATAATGATTTCTGGAATAGTAAAGTTAAAGGTTGGCTAATAATACCCCTCATCTCTTTTAAAACTATAGATAAGATGCCATCAGGGCCTTGCGATTTATTTATTTTGAGCTTAGCTAGGCTT
The DNA here is from genome assembly GCF_023856365.1 of Brienomyrus brachyistius. NCBI lineage: Eukaryota > Metazoa > Chordata > Actinopteri > Osteoglossiformes > Mormyridae > Brienomyrus > Brienomyrus brachyistius. The sequence continues at coordinate 65,135 of NW_026042839.1, forward strand.
TGTACCACAGCCTCAGTTATACATATATTGGTCATAGACATCGTTGTATTGTACTAAATGGTGGTAAGCTATTCTACTGTGAACAGCCATTGTAAAATAATCATTAAACTCATTTATATCAATTTCATTTTCAATTATAAGGCCCTTACTATCCTGCAAATGAGTGATTTTCAGCTTTTAGAGCTCTTTCGGAGTTAAAATATTGGAAGAAACTTTTAACGTCATCCTTATAACTGTTATTAACTAACCTGTAGACTTAGATACTCCTGCTTTATTTGAAATCATTAGTTAATTTCCATTTGTGGAAGAAAGCCCTTTTGCTCCTGACTTTATTCTTAATTTTCGTAGTAAACCACCTGTGACATCGCGTGCTGGACGAACAGGCAGGAAGCGAGGAATCAAGGATCCGGGGAAACGGAGAGTCGGGAATGAGGGTTTATTGATGAAAACAGGTACCAACAGCGAGAGATTTCAATGACAGGACTGGGGAAACAGACTTGAATGTGGACTAAATACACAGGACTACTCAAACTGACAGAAAACAGCTTGGTTACAATCGGGGCAGCAACACATGGTTAATGAGGGGGCGTGGCACACACGAGGATCGTACAAGCAGGTCATGACACCAGCTTGGTTGCAGTTTCCTAGATTTAGTTTTTCTGGAAACGGGTATGAAGTTCTTTTGCACTTGCAACAATGTGCTTTTAAAAAATTCCCATGCCTCTTCCACAGTATTGCTATTTAACTCCATCCGATTTACAGTTTCTAGTTTCAGTCTCATACCATTGAATTACCCTTCCTAACATTGTATACTTTTGTTTTGGACTTGGTTGAAGACTCAGGCAGCAGGAGTTGCCCCAACGTTGGTATGTCCTTATCCATAAGGGGGGAGTAACGTTCTGGTTTCCCGACCTTATAGATGAAGGAGTTGGGGGATGTTGCCAGTGACCTGCCGGATTCCAGGCAGAACAGGCCTCGCTATGCCACAGCCCTTCAGAGACTGGGGCCTTCCGTGCAGAACCTCTGCATCCAAATTAGACCAGTTGTTTAACAAAACCCTAAAATGGGGTTATTTTTGACATGGAACGGGACTTTGATTCAACAACCCATTACTTAGTTGCGGGCAAGTACCCAATATCAAGTATAGCTGCAAAGAATCTGCCAGAGATTTTCAGAGAAGTTCCCCAGATGCATGGACTGGACTAAGGTGCGTCAGATTAAACAGGAGCCTGGTAAATTCTGTGAGCCCCACGCCAAGTGACTGATGGAAACATACTCCAGCTACAGTGAGATGGACCCTCCAGCGGACCGAGAGTGGGATTCCCTCTGGGAGCGACAACTCGTGCAGTTGCTGGTGGATGAGCTGCAAACAGACATCAAGAAGGACTTCCAACCTCACAATCATTTACCAAACCACTTCAGGTAACTTGTAAAGATGTAGGTATTGGAGTATTCACACATTCATTTGCAGTGTCCACCTCCTGTCCGGTAAATTTGGCAGGACAAAATTTGAATAACCTATAGGCCTGACTCATGAATGCGGCTGAGACGAGTAAAGGTAGAACAGGTGGCCAATCCTGTTATACAGTCCTAGTAGATTGAGAACCACCTGATTGCAACTGTAGTTGGAATCAAGGGCTGAGCAGCATGGTGGCCTGGGGGACAATTATGAAAACACAGACCCACTGATATCCTTAAAACCCACAATCAAAAGAGGAGTCAGGATGGCCAGTGACATGTGCTGGCTAAATGGGGACAACAAAGAGAGAACAGAACAAGGCAGGGAGGGATTCTGACACAGGTGCCATGCTACTTTGTTTAAATATGCTGTAATGTTTTAGTGCAAGCCTTAGACAATGGAATCTCTGATGACGCCGCAGTCTGGCTCTTTCTGAAGGTCCTATACTGTAACCGTCCTGAGAAGTTGTTTGCATGCACTTGCTGCCTTGACACTTGTTGATGTGCGTGTGCCCTGCTCGAGCAGTAAAGGGGAGATCACATGCAGAGCTGATTTTCTGTAGTTCCTTAGAATAAAAATAGAATATCTCTTCAAATAGGAACACATGCTGCGTTTGATTATTTCACTCCAACTCGGACAAAAACGTCACGAAAAACATCACTTCCCATTAGAAACGCCTCTTTTATGACGTTAATGTCTGACAGAATCTTCTTGTCCGAGTTGCCCCTGTGACGTAATTTCAACATGGCGGCTTACACACTCAACATTAATTCTATTTACAAATCCTTAAAATGTTTATTTTGTTAAATTTATTATTATCCCATCCATCCATTTTCCAAACTGCTTATCCTACTGGGTCACGGGGGGGTCCGGAGCCTATCCCGGAAGCATGGGCACGAGGCTGGGAACAACCCAGGATGGGGGGCCAGCCCATCGCAGGGCACACTCACACACACCATGCACTCTCACATGCATTCCTACGGGCAATTTAGCAAGTCCAATTAGCCTCAGCATGTTTTTGGACTGTGGGGGGGGAACCGGAGTACCCGGAGGAAACCCCACGACGACATGGGGAGAACATGCAAACTCCACACACATGTGACCCAGGCGGAGATTTGAACCTGGGTCCCAGAGGTGTGAGGCAACAGTGCTAACCAGTGCACGACCATACCGCCCATTTATTATTATTATTATTTATAATTATTAGTAATTATTAATGTAATTGCACGTGTTCGATTTAGAGAATACCATATTGTGACCGTAAACAGTATCCTAACATGCAATATCAGATTTTTACCAGACTTGTTAGTGTTTTTGGTTTGTTTGTAGTTTGTTTGCCTCTCGAAAAAAGAATATCGCTATGAATGTACTAAAATACTTTATAAAGCTTTTAATGTGGTTTGACTAGTTCCTGTTTCTTGTTTATTTGTCTGAAATAATAATCTTACTCCATAACTGCTAAAATATAAAGCAACAACACAGCAGCGTATTCATGGAGGCAGCCATGTTTGTTCCGAGTTGTGCTAGCTTGAACGGGAGATTGTTGGATGTGATGTCACCCAATTTGGAATTTCCAAGTTCCGAGAGAAAAACGAACGCACCACAAGACTCTGGCTGGAAATTTCTACAATAGAGCCATTTAGTTATTTCTAGAAAAATATTTAGAGCCAATGACCTGATGTCATTGTAACACAGGTCACTGTCCGTGGTGCTGAATTCTCTACTTGATGGGCTGGTGCTGAATGAATATGACAGCTGGCCAACATGTCTGTGTGCTTCCACTGACTGGCACCCAGACATATAATGACTTTTAACAATGAGGAGGGAAACGTCCAGGACAGGAAATTAGTCAACAGTAATTAGTAATCACATATAGTTCTCATTTATCATGATGTAAAATTCAAAAACCTTTTTTTTATTATTAAGGGATAAATGTAATTGAGTTTTAATGTATCCTTTCCGCTCTTAAAATCGCAAATTATTTCTGACTATTAATCTGCACATTTAATAATTTCATTAATATTACCTAATTGGTTGTCTTTTTTATTAAATTTTAAAACTAGCTGTACAATTGTTGATGTTGTTGCTGTTCTGAATGTCATTGGCCTGTTGCCTTACGTCTGTCTAACATGAGTGAGGGGATGGATGCACTATTCTATGGGGGCCTCTGTAGAGAATAAATGATCCTAATTTTATATTGAGAGAGATGGTTAATTCCTTTTATATCCATACTGCGTTCAGAGCCCCTGTTCTGCCGTTGATCACTGCTGCATATCATCCCCAAACCAATGGCCTGGATGAGAAAAACGAATGATGACATAAAATGGTAAGTCTGTTTTTGAGGTTGTTTTAGAACTGTGTGAGACAGGCTCTATTCTTTTAACATTACATCAGGAATTACTGATATTATTGACAATCAATCCCTTAATATCAGTATCTCACAAAAGTGAGTACACCCCACACATTTTTGTAAATATTTTATTATATCTTTTCAAGGGACAACGTTAAAGATATGAAACTCTGATAGAATGTAAAGTAATCAGTGTACAGCTTGTATAATGGTGTAAATTTGATGTCCCCTCAAAATAACTCAACACACAGCCATTAATGTCTGAACTGCTGGCAACAAAAGTGAGATTAAAAATGATTTGTGGCAAGATCGGATCATGTGTGTTGAAGAGTTTCTTATGACTGACAAGTAGTTATTTAAAAACATATCTTGAAACAGCAAATTACATTGTTCTTAATGCTTTTAGAAAATGACTCTTTATAATGATCTGTGAATAATAATAATTTGCTATGAATGTTTTTCCACTTCAGCTTTCCACAATTATTCTTCCCGATGAGAAAAGCTACGGCACGTTTTTTGATGAAAAAAATAAAGTAGTTGAGACAATAAGCAACAACAGCTGAAAACATCTCCTAGTAACAGGAAAAACAGAAGCAGGCATGTGGTAAACGAATACAAAAGAGGTACCAAAACACAGTTTATCATGTTGGAGATGAGGCGCTTCTGTTCAACATGAGGAAGCGGGGACGGAAAGGAGGAAGAACGGAACCGGATTTTACCGGACCTTATGTCATCCAGGCAATATGTGGCAAGCTGGTTACACTGTCTAATTCTGAAGGGGCAACTTTAAAGAACAAATACAATGTAAACCACATACAGAAGGAGCCAAACTGATGTCCCAAGTCAGGAATCACACAAGGTGCCAGAAGAGTATAAGACCAGTAAACCTCCCTCTAGCGCAGAGCTTCTGACAATCGAGAAGGATGCTGACAGTTGAAAAAAAACTCATGTCTGTGTGTTATGAAAGAATATCAATAAATGTTTCCGAAAGGGGATGACTCATTTGGTAATTATTTACGGCTTATGTTATGGCTGCCAATTTACAGTCTTTACTGAAGTCTGACTTCTTTTGAGTCACCTTTAATATAGATTGGACACTCTCTATGCAATGTGCAATACTTACATAGATGGTAAATGTTTACCTGCTTGCACAGATGGATGATTAGGTAATTAGTGTAAGTGTGAGTGTGTGTTCAATCGCATGTATGTCCAAGGTCCATAGTAAATAATATACACTGATCAAGAGATGCCCGAAAGTGGATAAAAGAGGACATTAGTGGGTGTATCACTTAGTGTAACGCGTGCAGGAAAATGAGCAGGACTGCAAGCCATATAATGACCCTTGTCTAGCTCTTAATACAGTATGCATACAGTGATGTATCTACAATGGACAGCTACTATGAGCAGATAGCACAGTACAGGTGCTTATAAGATCTGTATGCTATTTCCATCCATCCATCCATTGTCCAAACCGCTTATCCTACTGGGTCGTGGGGGGTCTGGAGCCTATCCCGGAAGCAATGGGCACGAGGCAGGGAACAACCCAGGATGGGGAGCCAGCCCATCACAGGGCACACTCACACACTATTCACTCATACATGCATACCTACGGGCAATTTAGTAACTCCAGTTAGCCTCAGCATCCATCCATCCATCCATTGTCCAAACCGCTTATCCTACTGGGTCACAGGGGGTCCGGAGTCTATCCCGGAATCAATGGGCACGAGGCAGGGAAGAACCCAGGATGGGGGGCCAGCCCATCACAGCTCACACTCACACACCATTCACTCACACATGCACACCTACGGGCAATTCAGCAACTCCAATTAGCCTCAGCATGTTTTTGGACTGTGGGGGGAAACCGGAGACCCGGAGGAAACCCCACGACGACACGGGGAGAACATGCAAACTCCACACCCATGTGACCCAGGCAGAGACTCGAACCCGGGTCCCAGAGGTGTGAGGCAACAGTGCTAACCACTGCACCACCATGCCGCCCCCTGTATGCTATTTCATTCTATAAAAAGAAACTTACTGTACTGTACAATAAAGTATTTCACCACTGCTTCTTCCTCAGCTCCCACTGTTTGCTAGCACATGCATCTTTTGATTTCTTAGTGCAATCTGTGCTTTATTTTTTTTTTGTGAAATGTAAGTGCAGTATCTGTTTATTAAGTGCTGTGGTTTAATATGTACATTATTATTTCAGTACTGTGTATACTGTCCTTAATGTCTTGCCTCTCTCGTATAACTTGAGATACGCCCAAATTGACTTGCAACAAGTGGTCCTGGTTCCAAATGCGGAAGGCGATGGATACCTGTATTTTATATGCTGTAGTGTGCTGGGTGTCAGACATTGCAATGCACCTTGCTTTGATCTTGACCTGTTAGATCAGAGGGAGGTAATCTTATCCAGAAAGGGCCACTGTGTATGATGGTTTTCACTGCAACTCTCTGAACAGCGAACCTAACAGTTATCCCAATACCTTGATCTTGCTAGCATATTTAAATGTGTACCTATTCAGGAATAGAGTGGTGAAGGCATTCAGAGGAGGACTGATGATTATCAGAGGGAACAAAGGGGCTGGGTACTTGTCAGTATCCAGTAGAACCACCAGACTCCTACACTGAATGGTTCTGGATGTGGCACAGACGTTAATCCCTCTGTATTAGGGGATCCGTCTCCAGTTTGTACTCTTCTAGTTAATAGGTAGATTATCAGGCAGTTTTTCACCCTAGTCCAGTACTCATTGACAGCCTAATACACCGTGTTTCAGTTTGTCTTGATAGTCAATACATGTCACAGGATGTACATTACTCTGATGGGCAGGCCCTCTTACATATGATGGAAATTGCAATACCTACTTTTGGCCACGAGATGGCAGCAAGAAAATAGAAAAATTATTTTCCCACGGTCTACTAGCAGCTTTTAGATGTTAATTCTTCATAAAAATAATTTGACTTGATCCAATGTATTTTTAATACAAACAATTACCACACAAAGCTGCTAGTTTCCTCCGGTTTCCCCCCACAGTCCAAAAACATGCTGAGGCTAATTGGAGTAGCTAAATTTACCGTAGGTGTGCATGTGTGAGTGAATGGTGTGTGAGTGTGAGCTGTGATGGGCTGGCCCCCCATCCTGGGTTCTTCCCTGCCTCGTGCCCATTGATTCCGGGATAGACTCCGGACCCCCTGTGACCCAGTAGGATAAGCGGTTTGGACAATGGATGGATGGAAATAGCATACAGATTAAGCACCTGTACTGTGCTATCTGCTTATAGTAGCTGTCCATTGTAGATACATCACTGTATGCATACTGTATTAAGAGCTAGATAAGGACAGTGGGTCATTATATGGCTTGCAGTCCTGCTCATTTTCCTGCACCCGTTACACTAAGTGATACACCCACTAATGTCCTCTTTCATCCACTTTCAGGCATCTCTTGATCAGTGTATATTACTTACTATGGACCTTGGACATACATGCGATTGGACACACACACACACACACACACACTTACACTAATTACCTAATCAACCATCTGTGCAAGCAAGTAAACATGTACCATCTATATAAGTATTGTACATAGCATAGAGAGTGTCCAATCTATATTAAAGGTGACTCGAAAGAAGTCAGACTTTAGTAAAGACTGTAAATTTCTCAGCCATAACATAAGCCGTAAATAATTACCAAATGAGTCATCCCCTTTCGGAAACATTTATTGATATTCTTTCATAACACACAGACATGAGTTTTTTTTCAACTGTCAGCATCCGATCCAAACGGGATTCCCATTTCCTTTCTGTGGGATCCAACAGAACACGGGCTGACCATCAGTCAACATGTCTTCAACCATGCAGGACAGGACCCAGTCCAGGCCAAACCTCACGGTGCTGGTGTTAATAAAAAAAATGTAAGGAACATGCAGCTGCAGCTCACACACAAACACAGTCCACAGCATCCAGAAAAAGGTCAGGCCTTTTTCTTCTTTAGCTGACTCCGCCCAGACCTCGCCCCCTTTCTGGGCGCCTCGCACTATGCCTTTGAACTGGCCCTGCAGCTTGGCCCGTTTCCTGTTTCCCAATGCAAGTCATAAGATTCACCCGTAAATGATATTTTGAATCGGAACGATATTTATTACTATTGTTTAGATTAAATATATAACGGTTTAATGATTGAATATAACTTGATATTGTTGTTTGTGTTGTTTAGTTTGAGGTTCTAGTTTCTGTCTTTATCCGCTTTCGTTTCAGTAGGCAGCTGGTTCATCCCAGGCTCAGGGTCTCTCTGCTCTTCATCAAACCCACACCCCCAGTTTGGGAGCACCCTCTCCCTCTCCTCCCCCCACGGCTGTGACTGTTACTCCTCCTTGAGGAGTAACTGCTCCGCCCCCTATCCCAGCCCCTATACCCACAGGAGTGCATCACCCAGTGAGCCGCCGCCCTGCCTGTCCCCTCACACAAGCACACACTGAAATCATGGTCCTAAGCTCTCTGTGTGGGTCACCACGATAGTACAGCACACCGACGATTACCCTCTGACTGAATCAGAATCAGCTTTATTTGGCCAAGTATGTTCACACATATTGGGAATAGTTAGACATTTAATCAAAATAATTAAGACAAGACATAAACATACAGTTCTGTTGATATGCGACGCATATAACCTCTGCATTCACAGCACTGCTTCAGTTATCGAAGAGCAAATTTCCAAAACTCACTCAGTCCGATAACCTAAAGTAATAAGTCATAATCCTCTTCATACGTTGCAGTAATGGGAATGAAATCTCACTCAGTGTTTATGTAATGGAGCAATGGAATTTCGTGAAATTTCCAAAAGTCCACAGAAATATTTAGAAAAACATTCCTGCAGACTGAGTTTTTGATATTTGCTTTTCAATTAACACAATTTTCTTCAGTCTGAGGTTTAACAGAATTCAGCCATATGCTGTTCAAAAAAAACTACACAGAACAAAAACAGAATGGACTTTACATCTGTCTGAAAGGAAAGTTGACACAGGCTGCAGCAGTGAACAAATCAATCAATGTATTAAAGTTAGGCATTAAGTAACTGGAGGCAGTATATACATAACATGATAACATGCCTTTTCTGTATTGACCATATTAAGGACGCTGTAACACTGCCCACCACATACCTGCTTCATTTATTGTTTTATACTTGCAGCTGCTTATTCAGACAGCTCGTCTACCTGTCTGTCCATGTTGCCCTCCCATGACAACTGGTCCAGCCTACAGGTGCCGTCCCATTCCGGCATGTTACCCATGAGTCATAGCGGCACCTCCGGGAGCAGCTCCAGGTGAGCCCGTGCCTCCCCTCCCCCACCTGTCCCCATGCTGAGTCTCGGGCCCCCGTCTTCCCTCTTGTTCTCGCCTATACCCACATCCTGGCCTGTGTCTGCATCGTCTCACCTCGTTAACAGGACTTTCGCCTTCTTCTGTCCTGATCCATTCAGGCCCATCATTCTGGGACATGCTTTGATTTATTTCGCCATAGTTACTCTTTGTTTTCCTTTGTACTTTGCACTCTACAAGTAAAATGAATAAAAAATAGGCATTATTTTGATATTGTTTTAGTACAGTGACACTAGTATATTTGTTGTTGTTTCCAGGCAACACTGCATGCTGATTTAACGTCTTTCCTTAATCTCCACCCCATTGCTCACACACAGCCAGTATCCCAGTTTGTGGTCAATGAGCTCCTCCTCACTCACCCCAGTCTCCTAGTCCAGTGGAATGTCCAACAGCTTGGGCTCTCAGTTCCTGCGTGTCATGCCCGGCTCGTCCGCTCCTCCTGTGTGCCACGCCCCCTGATTACCCACGTGTTTTCTCCCGATTTGTACCCAGCTGTATCTAGTTAATTTGCTCAGTCCTGTGTATTTCAGTCCGTGTCTTACCTGAGTCCAGTGTCTGTCATTGATGTTTGTATGCGTGAGATGTTTCCCCGTCCGCGCTTCCTAATTAAACTCCCGTTTTTGCCTGTCCGCTTGCTCCTTGCACGCCTTGCCCGCACGATCGCCTGCCTGCTTGTACCCGATCGTGACACTGCGCAGCTCTACAACTCATTACCCAGGGCTCTCGCACCCGGCCACAGTGCCCCTCTCAGGCTCCCCGCTGTATGACAGCACTGCCCCATCGGAAGTTCATGAAGCCTCACAGTACGACGCCTCTCCCCACGCGCGCTTAGCCACCACCGGGACTCCCATCACTCCTCCTTCCCTGTAGGGCGGCGCACTTCCATTATTATTACAGTTTCTACTGTCACTCTGTTGCTTTTCCTGGTGCTGGACTTTTGACAGATAAATACATTATTTGTTGCATTCAGTGACAAAAGATTGGTCTGTTTAACACCCTCAGTCTCCACCCTATGAGCCCCTTGTTGGCGGCAGAATCAGGAAGATGTCGGAGAAAGCAGAGGTAAAGTGAATAGTCACCTCGACAATAATGTGGAAACCGCTAATGGTGATCATGCCTGTGTGGGTGAAATGGATCACCACAGTATAAGCGGATGATGATTATAGACGATTTTTCCCTTTTTCTTTATGTCTGTTTACCATCTAATAGGCATTTTTTTTCTTTGGGATGCGTCTAGGTCAGATACGACCAAAATATTTTTCTCATTTCAGAAGTGAAAAAAAATATTGCTCTCAGATTCTGTTCAGTTGTAGTTTTTTAAAATAATGTACCTTGATTTGTGTTTGTTTAAAATGCCATTACCTGTTGCTTACTGGGCCGCTGAAAATGTCTGGCCCAGCTAAATTTCTTGGTTTAAAAATCTGGCCCAACTACTTTCCAGACCTGGACTAGCCCTACTGAATCATACACTAATGTTATTCTGTTATGTGGGCTGTTGTGATAGGGAGATTTGCTGGATGCTGCACGACGGGTGGTGTCCCTGCTGCAGAATGCCCTGTCTGAAGCAGCACCTAGAGACAGTGAGGGTTGTTGTTATCACCTTAATATTGTATATACGCAATCTGTTATTTCTTAACTAATATAATTGTAAGGTATTCTTCTAATATATTGTGCACAGCCAACAAAAAAGAGAAAAATGCAAAACCAAAGGAAGGCTTTCTTTTCTCTTAAAAGTCTTTTTTCTAAACCAACTGAGAGTCAGTTAGAGGGGTGTTCATTATCAGTATTGTTGCTGGCATTTCTGAAAATGTGCCAATTTTAGTCAAGTGGCTACTTTTCAAATGCAGTCCCTGGCCAAGATGAAGAAAGTTCATGAAGACTACATGATAATATTAAGCACTGACATAACAAACAACATTTTTTACATGCAAAATATACAGGAAATATACACTGCAACAGGCTAGGATAGACAAATAACCAAATACACTTGCAAGCCTGACCACTTTAGACCCCAGATTAGAAAATTGGTGAATGAGCATATATTTTTTCCAAGTTTTGTTTTGCTTTCAAGTTCTCACAAATAAAAAAAAAAAAAGATTTTCCCACTATAGCCAGATCCAGTTTCTGTGGGGGGCGGGGGGGGGGGTGACAATTTGTAGTAATAACTATTTCCTGCTGAAAACCACTGGTAAACTATCCACATGTCTCTGAATATCTGTGAGTCCCGAGACCTCCATGACAGATAGATATAAGTTGCTAGTGTTGATCGGCAGGAAATCTTCTCCAAAGCCCCACCACCACCTCACACCAATCCACCCAGGGTTTACTCCAAATAAATTTGCTGGTAATACAAACCGGATCAACTTGTGGTTTGTGTCCACGTGTACTAGAGACAAAGGCCCTGGTACATTCTGCGTACAACACAGCCAAGACTTGACAACCTTTATATGATGCGCATGGAATCAACCCTATGCATGGAGGCTGCAACTCTTCTCCACCGAACCCTGTAGCCCATTGACTGCAGCCTGCATTGACTATCCTGTAGCCTGCATTTGGTAGATCATTCTTGACAGAAGAAACCAAATTGTCAAGTTCCCTAACACAGAGCTCATACTCTTTTATTCTTCTTAAGATTGTTCTTCTTGAAACACCCATCAGTGTGGCTATGCAAGGCACAGGAAGTTGAGTATGGAGCATTTCTTTCAAACATTGTTCTTCAATCAAAATCTTGGGTCGTCTATTGGTGGCAGCGACTTCCTGTGTGACACATGGGGCTGGACGTTCCAGATGTGCCCTCACAAGGTCAAAGAGCTCTTGCAAAGCCAGGGTGATAGCAGGAGGTACTTCAATGTGATTAGACAGGGCCTGCAGAAGATACAGCTCCTGATGACAAAGGAACTCCAGGTAATCCAAATTTAGTGGAGTCGCGCTGAATCCTATTTCTATTTTATGCAGAAGACTTTCGAGAAGGTGGTATCTGAGCTGTTCACAGAACAAATTATAGTTAATGAGGTGTCAAGATCTTGTCTCTGATCCACACACTAGGCCTACCATTCAAAAGTTTTAATTATGAAAATGAAATGTTTTTGTTTTGTGAGGTGCTTGTTCATGTATGATGATGTAGTGGCTGCTCTGTTTGACCGTGGTAAACCTTTTCACAAACAATATAAGTGAAGAAGTATGACATTAGATCTAAGGACCAGAGTATAATAAAGTTAAATAAAATCCATCAAAAACACTTACTCAGTGGAGATTCCAATGTAGTAGGCAGACAACTTTATGGCTTTAATAATGAGTGTATTTAGCAGCTACAAGGACAAAAGATATTATAAACCTCTCCATTTTAATGCTAATTTAATAAACATTAACAGATAGCACTTAAGGTGGTTTCGCCTATAGTCTGCTAACACTAACCCGAGAACTAATATCTGAGGAGCGTTCTTCCCAGGATTTGAATTTATTAAATTGGCTTTGTGATGTTGTATTAAGAAATTTTATTCACAATGCAATTTACCGTACATTGGCCCATTCTTTTATATACGGTAAGACGAAGCGGGAAATTCGAGCGAGCGAGTGCTGTGCAGACGCGAGCGCGTAGAGGGGATGGGTTTTCAGCACTCGAGCACACGCACGCGCGTGGTTCGACTTTTGGCCCTAATTTAACGGCGAGCGAGTGAGTGAGTGCTGTGCAATCGCGAGCGCGTAGAGAGCATGGATTTTCTGTTTTTATGCGCACGACTTTTGGCACTAATTTAACGCCATAGAAATGTGTGTTTAAAAGGGGAGGAGATCGGGTTGCAGCGCTGGTGTGAGCGGTTTCTCCGGGCAGTTCGCTCGAGGCTAACGTGGCTTTGGGAACGTGGTGTACCCGTCACCCATGCCAGGGAAGAAATCAAAACCGAAATGCTAGGAATATGGACTTCATCTTACGTCAAGCGTTTTCCCCTCCATTGACGCCCATAAAGAAAAGGCTTAAAGTCCATATTCCTAGCATTTCGGTTTTGATTTCTTGTCAGGTAAGTCTTTATGGCCAGATACATTCGCGAGAAATTTGGTGATTTGTGGTGACTGTTTTAATACATTAAGTTGCGTTACGCATTTTCACATTAAGCGTTTTAGAATGTCCCGTGGCAGGTATCCCCTTCTATTGCCCTAGGGAGGGTTGTAACCCTCGTCTGTATATTAATAAAGAATAATCCTTCTATTCCTGTCTCATGTATCTGGACCTCCCCAGCAATTTAACGAAATTTGGTGGCAGCGGTTACAAGTGAACCCGTTTAAGTTTAGCGCTCATACTTCCGTCCATATGTTTAAGACCCACCTTGGCTGACTTAGCTGACATGTCCTGATTTCATAATCTTCAAATTTGTAATCTTTTCTCCTTCATCTAACTCCATGTTTTTAACTTCTTGTCATTTTCTTGCCGTTTGACTCATAGAAAATTATCAGACTTAAATGACACGTCAGCCTGTGCAGACAGCGATTTCAATGTTTTAATAAATTGGCCAGCAGGTGGGGGGCAGTGCTCAATTTCATTAATGCCATTCAGAAAACTTTCAGGCTTTATGTCTTAATGAACAGCCTAGAAAAGGACAAAGCATTATATTACTGATGCATACAGCAGATCCCCAACTCAGGCTGTGTTGCATATTCTTAACAGTGCTACAGTATGTTCACACAGCCAGTACAAACAAACTTGCAAGATCTAGACCAGGGGTCACCAACCTTTTTAAAACGGAGAGCTACTTCACGGGTACTGAGCCATACGAAGTTTGATATCAGTTTTAAACGCCCTCCTAAACATGTCTAAACTTCATGCATGATAAACATGTTTTAAATGCTTTTTTATATTCAATTTCAAATCTATATAAATGCAAATGTGATAGATTAGAAACAGGACAAAATAAAATTTTAGATGATGTTCGCTGGTGAGTTGTGCTATTTTATAGAACAGGTCCACGGGCAACTCATGTGGTCATTGGGGGCATCCTTGGGGCACCATGTTGGTGACCCCTTATCTAGACCTACCACATCAGGTAGGAAGGTGCCTATTTCTACCAACTATTCAGACCATCAGACCCAAACCATACATTCAGTCATGCACAGGCACTCCACCAGAGGGCTCTACATTCTGTCCTACATCTGCTCACCTGTTAGACCCACACTCAGTCTCCATCCTGATTTCTACCTACTACTCGGACTATCTCACCAAAACCAGTCCTGTGGCCTGTTCTATGAAGCGGGGTTACTGGCTTATTGGGGAAACTTGTTGGATTTCTTGATCGGGACCTTCAACTGCTCTGCCATAGAGAGCATCCTAACATGCTGCCTTACGGTCTGGTATGCGGGCTGCTGGTGGCCTCCTACCGCTCTGCCATAGAGAGCATCCTAACATACGGCCTTACGGTGTGGTATTCGGGCTGCTGGTGGCCTCTATGACTTTTTTTGTAGACAGTCCATCTGTGTGGTGCTGTTTGCACGAATTGTTTTGGGAAATGCACTTACAGTTTTGCAGATGTTAAGGGTGATTCCAGAAATGCATCAAAGCAACTGAGGAACTGCAATGTCACTGTACAGTTACTTATAATGGGCGCCAATGTAATGTGTAGAGTGGCAAATAAACTGATTCACCATTTACTCTCATGTACATCACTTAAAATGCTTGTTTTAAATGCAAATGTGTGAATGTAAATCTAAGCAGTAAAGCTACAATTTACATTCTGTTTGCATGGTGGAAAGAACATTTAATCTGCCTTTTAAGTGTGATTAGAAGATCTAATGCCTGTGTGCTTGTAATAAGATGGTCGCTGGTTCAAACCCAGCCACAGCACATCTCTGCGTCCTTGAGCGAGGCCCTTAACCCCCAGCTCACTGGGCATCACTATGGGTGGCTGCCCTTCGCAGACAACTTACTCTGTTTACTCTAAAAAAAAGAGAGCAAGTTGAGAGAGAAGTTAAGACAATTTCTCCACAGGGACCAATAAAGTATCAATTATTATTACTGTATGAGAGACTGTCTAATATCAGATAGATAACAGACTCATACTGTGCTGAGCTTGTCTGAGAGAGATGATTAGCAAATGCTCTCCCACAGTATCTCAGCACTCTGTACAAAGAACTTTATATGCTCAGTATCTGCTCCTGTTTATCTAATTGTTCTCATTTTAACTGGATGTTAAGGAGTAAATTAATAAACGTCATGTAAGTGCACATTAAAATGCTTTTTCACTGTTACTTAAGTTCCCATGTGAACAGCCAATCAGATCAGCCTGATGTGTGTCTCTCTGTTTCCTCTCTGTTTCCTGCCCTTTCATCCCGACCACGACCATGATCTCTCACTTAGCAGCAGAGCAGTTTATTCTAAACAGTGGAAGCACAAAAATGTTCAGACTCTTTGGTCTTCTCATTTTCATTAGTAAGGCCCTATAATATAAATTATTTTGGGATTTTAATATTTTCATTTATCTGTATGATGTGATCAGTGGAATTTGGCCATTTAATCTGCATCATAGTTAATAGTTATTTAGATTACTATTATATGTCTTATTTGATTATGATTTTTTTTGTTTTTCTGTTTTTGCAGACACTGCACTGACTACAGATGTTGTTCAGCCCAGTCACCTGATGAGGGTTCAGCTTGGAGACAGTGTGACCCTGACATGCTTCTGTCAAGGAGAAACAACTTTTGTTACTTTGTTTAAGCAAGCTGTTGGTCGGAAGCCCCAGCCCATGGCGAAAGCACTTCTCTACGTACCTGGTGAATTTTACAAGGAATATAAAAGCATAAAACGTTACTCCTTACTGAATGCAGAGGGGAGTTTTAACCTCACTATTTCTAACGTGGAGCCGTCAGATTCTGCAGTGTATTATTGTGCTGCTGTGTTTCTTCATGAGGTCACCTTCGGGAATGGAACCTTTGTCATAATCACAGGTAAATGAGATTCCAACTATTTTCATATTTGCTTTATTATAATGTCAGTAAGATTATTCCCTGCAAAATAATTTTGACAGTTTAGTTGTTTGTCAATATAAAATTAGCAAAGATACCTTATTGTCTGCTTTGTTCCATAAATGTTTTTCTAAACATCAAACAAAAATCATTCATTATTATTATTATTATTATTATTATACAATTTGTTGCATTTTGCTTGCTGTCAGCCAAAAGCCTAACCTTCTCTTTATACAGATGTTAATGTTACACATTGCAGCCTCTTTAAAACAAATAACATAAAAAAATGTTTGAGTTGTTATATACAGTATAGGACTGTGCAAAAATCTTAAGCAACAAAAGAAAATTATTTTTGACGTTATTTATCTGAGCAGTCAGTGTGTATTCACTCTGAAAAAAAAAATGCATGATTTAACATATGAACTAGGGATGTGCACCATTCAGAACTGATTTGAGAATGAAATTCTCAAATACGTATCCTAAAATTCAGGATTTTGAATACATATATGAACTTGAATTTCAGTTCATTTTGTTAATCTGAATTACATTTGAATTGTGGTTGAAAACAGGTTGTGGCATTGAAATTTATATTTGAATTTAAAGAAGAAGAACGAAAAAGGGTTTGGATTCAAATTCAAGTTCATATACGTACTGTAGGTGTAGCTTTTAACTAAAATATGAACTTTAATTTAAATATGAATTATACATAAACACATTAACATTGTTATACATCATTGTTATAAAAATGTCGTTTTGTAAAGAATGAAATAATGCAACATTTGAAGTGTCACCTAAAATAATAATTATACTGTCATTTTGTGCACCATGGTGGATCTGCTCATAGGAAGAGCTGAGTGTCTCTCCTTAAAAGTCAGTGTTGGCTGCAGTGACGGCAGTTTCTAACCTAAGAAACGTCCCAAACACTTTTCCTGCATCAAAAGTCAAACTAGTCCCTATTCCTGCCATGAAAGGTTCACATAATGTCACCGATACCTGAACCAACCATGTTTATCAGAGGATGCCAACCCTTTGGCTGCAGCTTTCTCTGCACACGCTGAGAGAGTCTTCAGTGTAGCAGGAAAAGATTTCAGGCCAGAAGATTGCAAATTAAATCATGAAACCTTTGAAGATATTATGCTGAATAAATGTAATAATAATGAAAAATTAGCAATGTGTATTGGAATAAAGCATAATTGTATTTGCCATGACGTTTTGCTTTTCGCTGTAGTGCTATGGTTGAACGGAAAAACTTACTTTTGTGTGCATAAGAAAATAAATAGGAGGAACTACGAAACCAAGTAATTCCTTTTACTATGTATACTTTTTCTTTAATGTTAAAAGATAGACAAACTAGTAATGGGCAAACAGCTCTTCGGCTCTTGAATTAAATTATGCAGGTACTACAGCAAAATGCTCAAAAATACCAAAACACATCAAGAGCTAAATATGCAAAAACAATAAATACCTTCCTGTGGAAAAGGGGCAACATAAACCAAATGTAAAGTCACGAAAATCATGAAAATATAAAGTACACTTTACACACTTCATTTCTTTGAATTGAAATTAATTATATTCATCTACCTTCATACATTAATACAAGACATTATATGATTATAATGTTTGTTATTATCATATAATTTTTATTTAGGTATTATGTAGGTGCAGTTAATGTATAGTGTTACCTGATATATACTAATAAGCAGTAATACAATAAAAAGAGAGAAGAATGTCAGCTGTTCTCCAAGAAGTTACTGATTTCTTGGATGGCTAGAAGAACATCGATTCAGTTCCCAAAAATCTGTAAGAACAATTTTTGAGGATCTGTATTTTCCATTGTTATTCTCAAAGGGCTGTCATCATGACTATTTTGCTTTTCAGGTAAAGACTCCAACAGCAGGACTGTGGTACAGCAGCCTGTGTCTGACACATTGCAGCCAGGAGACTCTGTGAGCCTGCAGTGTACGATAGAGACTGGGAGCTGTGCAGGAGAACACAGTGTTTACTGGTTCAGACATGGATCAGGAGAATCCCTTCCTGGAGTCATTTACAGCCATGGAAACAGCAGTGATGAGTGTGAGAAGAGCCCTGAGGCTGGATCTCCTACACGGAGCTGCGTCTACAGCCTCCCCAAGGGGAACCTCAGCCTCTCCGATGCTGGGACTTACTACTGCGCTGTGGCCATGTGTGGGGAGATGCTGTTTGGGAACGGCACATAGCTGGATATAGATGGTAACACCCAGTGTGGGGAGATGCTGTTTGGGAACGGCACACAGCTGGATATAGATGGTAGCACCCAGTGTGGAGAGTATATCTGCTTCAAAGTTTTATTTAGCTTATTCTGCTATTAAGACATTTATTTCTTTTTTTAATGTAATGAATTTTCTAATTTAAGTGCTTAAATTAAATTACACAGATGTTAATTTAATAATTATCCATCCATCCATCCATTTTCCAAACCGCTTATCCTATTGGGTCGCGGGGGGTCCGGAGCCTAATTTAATAATTATTTCAAATATTAATATCCATCCATCCATCCATTTTCCAAACCGCTTATCCTATTGGGTCGCGGGGGGTCCGGAGCCTAATTTAATAATTATTTCAAATATTAATATAAATTGTTAAAATGCAAAATACTAGAAGTTCATGTTAAAAATGGACTATTTACAAAACAACTGCTGTAATGTGTTATCGATTTGATCTTTAACTAATGTAATGTAAGCAAATGGGAAATGTGTCTCTATATCATTATGCTGAAATCTATCTCTTTGTTACAGGCTTTCAGAAGCTGCTGGATCCTCTTCACTCTGGCTTGCTGATAGTTTTATCTTGCAGCATTATTCTGAACGTTGCTCTCATTTGTATAAGATGTAAACTGACCTGTACACACTGTGCAGGTACGCTGCCCGGCTTTATGCACTCAGAAGGACAAAATGTAGATTTTAACAAATTATAGAAATATAAAATTGTTTTATGATAGATAACATTTTCATATTAAAACCACTCTTGCAGGTAATACAGTTTTAAAATCCATTATTAAATCTCACCTTATTTATATAAACCTTTTTGTACTGTAAGATTTACATTTTTGTATTATATCTTTCATATTTTGCAAAATCTATTGAAATATACATGTTGCAATAAGTTGCATATCAATAACTTTTATTACCAAGATCTCCTTTATAGCAATTTTATTATATATGATATATGAGAACAAATGACACGTATCCAAACATGCACACTTAAATTGACAGAAGTCATTTTTACTTTCATTTTTGAGACAAAAAGGATGTTGATTGCTTGAAAATTCGGAATGTTATCTGACCACGGTATGATACCGTGCGAAATTAAATAATATATTGATGTGTTATATATTTTAAACAGATGAAAAGAACAGTGATATATCAAAAGTGGAATGGTCACGCAAGCAAGTATGTAATAAATATTTCAAATTACAAATCGTCAGTAAAACAAATGAACCTCAGACTGATTTCCATCCTGGGATCAGCATTTTAAGTGCTATTTGTGAAAATAGGTAATAGCAAACCGATTTGATCCATCCAATTCTGCCATCTTTGTCTCCACAGTGCCATGACGAGGACACACTGAATTACGCTGCCCTGAACCTTAAGAAGCCAAAACCCAGGAGACAGAAGAAAGACGGGAATAATGACACTCTGTATTCTGACCTCCGCTACAGAGATTATGAATAAAGATGCTTCTCATTCATGTCAGTCACACAGAGTGTTCAGGGTGTAGCTTTAATAATGTTCAGAGGAGGGCAGGGGAGCCAGTGCTTCTGAGACTGAATCACGGGATTTTACGGAGCACCGGTGCTGAGTTTGGTGTCAGTGTGTTTGGGGCGCATTTTTACTGGAAGTGCAAATGTTCAAGCCAGACTGGGGGCTGAGGGAGGGGGAGAGGGGAGCCACAGAGATTATTTCTTCATGGCATGGGGGGGAATAAGCGGCTTTAATGTTGTGGAAAGGCTGAGTTGCTGCAATCAGTTCTTTGATGTCACACATGCTTACTTGTCTCCCTTGTGTACCATGCTGAATGGTTTGGGGCAAACGCACAGGGACTGATCGATTATATTAAACAGATGAAAGAAACTGAATGAAAATTTCAAGTGTTCTTAAATTACGTTTTTCATTTAATTGTGTGTTCTGGATGTATTTTTGAGTATATACATGTACCTGTATATGTACCTGTATATATACCTGTGTCGTTAATAACGATGTGGATAATTAAGAAAGAGGAGTTTTGTTTCTTGCTCCCTGTCTTGTTACTTGGCTCACAAACATACACACACATAGACACACACACAAACATACACAGACACACAAACACACACACACATAGACACACACACACACAAACACACATGCACACATGCACACACACACACTGCTACGGCTCTGTAAGAACACTACCATGCTCTTTTGTGTGAGTGGGGTGGGGGGTGTTAAATAAGATGAAAATGACAATGGCTGTACTTTTGTTATGTCAGTTGTGTTTCTATAGTCATTGTATCATATTCCACAAGCTTTTTATTCTACAAGATGTACAAGCCAGTCAGTGTATTCAGTGGGGTGTTCAGGAGTCATTAGGTTCTGAAAAATGTCTTGCATTTAAAACATAATGTACTTTTGAATACTTAAGTATTTTTAGATGCAAATACTCCAGTACTTTAACTGAAGTAAAAAATTAACTGAAAAACTTTGAGTATTATTTGACGAGGAGTATCTATACTTAACTCAAGTAGTGAAGTTGTGTACTTTGTCCACCTCTGTCCAAAAGTGACATACAGCTGTAAGCTGTTTGGGTTTGTTTGTCTGCTGAGTGCTTCTCTGCAGTGCTGCAGATGTTTCCACTGGTTAGATGCAGCTCAGGAAGACTGACCCACTGACTGCACTGTGCTGGACTCACTTTGCAAAGAGTAAAAACCACACAGACAGAACAATATCTGCTTCTTGTAAGACCCTGTTTCCTCTCTACCTCACCCAGGTCACGCTTTCAAGTATTCAGCCTAAGTTATTTTATCCAAACAAGCCACCATTATTATTCATGCAGCTGGACATTTGACTGGAGCACATGATTGCTACATATCACTACTGTACATGGAACGGAATGTACAGTTTTCACAACAGAACTTTAGAAAAGCAAAATTCTCATCAGTCCACATCTCTAACCACCACACATCCTAGGGCTCCCATTTATAATGGTACATTTTTGTTTTATTCACATTCTTTTTCATCACACAGATAAACACCATCCATTAATCTTACAGCATGTATCCTGGTCAGGGTGATGGGGACGACACCACCTATATCGAGTGTGATTTAAGGCCAAGACCTTAAAAGGGAGAGTCAAGACTGAGGCTTGTTACAAGAGCAGTGGGGCACAAAACAACAAACAACATCATTATGAATGTAAAAGAAATGGATGTATATATAAATATAGGGTAATAATAGAAACAAAAAATAAGAATATATTACATACAGAGGAATATTATAGGAATATTAAAATTAACTTATACACAATCCTTAACTTATACACAATCCTATTGCATGTAACATTATTGCTCATGTGCCAGATATTAGCCTCCCAAAGGAAGCTGCCACACAGGGCATAATGCACTGGCTCAATGCAACACTGCACATCAGTGAATAAGGAGGAACAATATTGCAGATCAGCAGCAGATAGAAACTGTATCAGAAGACAGTGAACAGGGGAAAAGTTCAATGAGCAGAGTGCAGATTATAAAGCCTGACTGCTGTGGGGCCCAATGACCTGCGGTACCGTTCTGTCACACGCCGGGTGTCTGAGTCTCTTACTGAAGGAGCTGCCCTTACGGGCCTCCATAGTCTGCTGGGGGGTGTGAGAGGTGTCACATAAAATTGATGACAGCCTTGTTATCAGCCTGCTCTCATCCATCTACTCTACAGTGCCAAGGGACGCTCCTCCCTGATGATGAGAGGAGTCTAAGCATGTGGACATTTGGGATAATGTGAGTTCAGAACTGGATGGTCAGCTGTACGACTTCCAGTCTGTAGGCAGACTCATCACCTTCAGTTATGATGGCAAACACAGTAGTATCACCTGCAAAATTCAGGATCTTCACTGGAGCAGCAGTGATTTGTGTAGAAATTGAAGAGAAGAGGGAGAGCACAGAGCCTGGAGGAGCTCAGTGCTGAGGGTCAGCGTGTCTGATGTGTGCTGTAAGCATACAGATGTCCTGCATTTGTGGAACATTTTGTTTGTGCTGCTGTTTATATGTGTTGTTGACGCTGCAGTCAGTAATTTTCCACTAGCAGTCTCACCTCTGCATTTTACAGGAAGACTGACCGACTGAGAGCAGGGTGTTTGTGTCTCTCTTCTCAGTGAGCGAAAACCACACAACCATCAGGTCCTCAGCTCAGGCCCACTGCTTCACTAGAAAAACCACAAAGGGTATTTTTATCTAAAAGTGGGTGAGCAAGTGAGATGTTATTGACAGCATGAATTTGTCTACTAACATTTTAAATTCAAACCTAAAAAGCAGTATGTCCAGGATGTCAGTAATTACATTTAGTCAGTATGAACAATTTGGGTGCAATAATATAGAATAATGTAGAATTTTGCATAATTCAGTTAATACCAGTAAGATACCGATCATTAACACTATAAGGTCATGTTGCTGAATCTCATTGTTAAAGTTAAATGAATCTACGCATTTTTATACACACAAGACTGTGCTTAGTTCATCTTTCAGTCAAAATCACACAGTGAGGCAAATCTGACCATCTTAATTGTTTTTGCTTGTGTGGAATGGCATCCCATGCAGGCCTGTGCTCTGTGCTTCCTGGGACAGGTCCCACCCTCTCCAGACCCCGATGAGAATTAGTAGTCGCTGGATAAAAGATTGACAAAAGATAAAAATACAAAAGTCATTCTTGCTGTCTAACCTCTGATTACTGCATGACATTTCTGATTTCTGATAACTGATAAGTAGAAAATATGTTTAGTCTCTTGCTTGGTGGTAAGAAAAAAGGAGAACCACAAAGAGCACAGTCATTTTCAAGGTTATTTCTCACTGGTCAGTGTGAAAGGCTGCGTCATTAATATAACGCCGGGCTCAGCACAGTGACTGCACCTGCGCTGCACTGTAGAACACAAGCCAGGCTGCAGACCATCAGCCCTGAAAGTTAAAACAGGACTCGTATGTGTGTCATGTGGTGTTTAATAAAAATTTACAGGACAGAACATAGTGGATTCAGTTTCCTTTGCTCTTACACTCCCAGTCCAAAGTGTGGCCACGACTGCTGTCAATGCATCTGTCTCTTTTTTCACCTTAATTTTTCACCTGTGTTATTCACCTTAATATCAAAAGGCTCCAAAGCAGTACAGTAATGCAGAACAAATATTGTAACTAACAAGGAAGTGGGGAGGTAATGGACAGAAGTGTTGGTTTTTGGTAACTCCACTCCTCTGACCTCCACTGTAATTTTAGGTTCCTTGGAACAATATTGTAAACCAGTCATCACACATCACACACATAAAGTCGACACCAACCTTAAGTTTGACACTCAGATAAGGTTAGTTGTCAAGTCAAGCTTTTTACAATTGAGGCAGTTGGCCAAAATA